>NC_054711.1:29548768-29603768 GCF_016097555.1 Gigantopelta aegis
TACCTCTGTGTAAGAAGATGAAAATCCATGTTTATGGAGCGTGTCGATCAGAAATAGGGAGGCGAAATGATGTTGCATTTGTATTCCAAGGCCAATTTGCAATGGTGATATGAAATGCCGTGGACGACATGCTTGCATGATGGCTTGGCCTATTGAGGCTATCTTCACATCAGTATTGGTTCCACCAAATAGCTTCCTTAGCATCAACAACAAAGCACTGAGCAGGAACGCAAGATTTTTCTCGACTGAAGTTAAGTCCTCAATACATGGATATGCATCATCATCATCAACAGTGATGGACTTTATGTCTTGTCGTAGAAGTTTAGCTGCTAGTTCAACTATGCGGAATTTCTCCTCATCTTGATCCTGCTGCTTGGGTAACCTATAGAAGTCATGGAGAATTGAAAATGCAGTTTCGTTTAAAGTACCAACGTCAGCATTTCCATTAACTTCAGCTATGACGATCTTTTGGCCATAATGGTCTAATAGTTTCTTTTTCATGTAGGGTATACTGTATGGTGGGTCATCTGTGTAGTATTTCTTTCTGTTAACAAGTTCAGAAACTGTCATTTGGTCAGCATCGTTGGATTCGAAATACTCAACAACTTTCAGGAAGGCATTTGTTCTGTGGACATCCTCTGGTCTTCCTAGTTTACGTAACTTCTTGACGGGTTCAGCATCGTCAGTTGCATAATTAGGAATCCGTTTCAATGTTCTAAAGTTAGCACTGCAAGTGCGATGGTACATGGTGTCCTTTGCAAAACAATCACCTGCATATTCTAACCTGGATAGCACTTTTAGACCCCATTCATCTTTTCGCCTGTGGCAAATACTCCGGATTGTATCTTGAAATTGAATTTCTGTCCTTACGGGAATCATAGTAGAATGTCCAGTTTTCCAGTCCTTTTGGTCTCTTTGGCCACAAAAAAGACAATCAGTGCGAAAATTAAATGCGTCTCCAGATGATCGAAGTGCACGTGCCTGTGTGTTTACATCTTTATCTGGAGGACTACGCAATGCAGAAGCAATGCAGTTTGGATTAATATACTTCCTTCTACACTCTTGATGAACGACCTGACCTTCAACGGTATTAACATTGTCGCCACGAGAGATGCTTGCAGCATTTATACTGTCACTACTTTTTCTTCGTAATTTGACAGTTGCCCCTTCTAGTGTTTGTTTGCATATTGCGCATGCTTCCATTTTACCTAGATGTAAATAAAATTTACTATTGTAATAATCAGTTTAACTTTTAATAATATTCGTATTTCATATAGCATAATTTCCAAGTTTATTGACCGTCATCATAAACCTGTTATTACAGCACAGTCTATTAGTACATTACGTCCAAAATGGGCTTTCATAGTTTTACATTTCAGCAAGAAATTGAAACTGTAGCTTTACTCTTTTAGACTCAAACTATCTTATTTTGTGAGTGAATGATTGGTGTATAATCTTTTAGGAAGGTGGACATTTATTATTTGTATGTGCATGTGCATTTATGAGCAATACGTACAACTGCGATACAAAAACAGTTGTGAAATCACAAACGTTACAAATTATGAATATGTTACGTGTTAATTTTCAATATAATGCCGAATATGTATAATGTTATGTTACTTGTGTATGACCTTTCTTGTGAAATGTATATTTATATATACATATCATATTTATTACTACGCATAACTTCCTAAATACCTGTAGTTAGTTGGTTATAGACTAGCTGTAGATCGCTAACGCTGAACGGCAGGTTTGACCTTGTTTACATGACGTCAAGTATGGTAACTCGACAGTGACGTTATAATTGTTGTTGTATTTGCGTATTTCTATATGTTTACGAATATTCAAATATCTTCGTTATCGTTAGTAGTACGAACTTATACTTTTAGTATGTTATTAATATACACATGTACTATATATTTCAGTTGCAAATGTTTGTGTTGCAATTTGTTTAAGGTAAAAGTCTACTTTGACTGGACTACTATGGTAATAACCTCTCTCGACACCACTGGAGCACATTAATTAATTAATCATCGGCTAATGGTAATTCTGATTCGTAGTCATCAGAGGAAACCCGCTACATTTTTCCTAATGCAGCAAGGGATCTTTTATATGCATTTTCCTACAGACAAGAAAACACATACCACGGCGTTTGTCCAGTTGTGGTGCACTGGTTGGAACCAGAAAACACCCAATCAGCTTAATAATGGATCCACTGACGTGGCGACGTGGTTCGATCCCAGGCAGTTAAGATAGCGTGAGGAAAATACATTTATGTAACCGTGATATAAAATATATTTATATATATATATATATATATATATATATATATATATATATATATATATATATATATATGCAGCCGAGACTGGTCTAACGGCCACCTGACCATAACGGCCACCACATAAATCCCGCCCAATGCATTTCCTTCTTTATTTTACTTGCTTTGACGGCCACAAAATTACATTGACCACTGTTTTTTGTCCAAATTGGACAGTTGAACTTGCCATGACCTGCGCCGTCACAATATAAAGTTATTGTTTTACTTAAGTTGAAACAAAACAGATACATGCTCCCGTGTACCATTAATCCTGTTTGCATCTGTATATCTGTATGATATGGTGGTCATTTAATTTACAAGGCGACTTGTTATTGGTTGAAGTAAGGCTTAGATCAGGTCAAAGTGTTTAACGTGCACATTCAGAGCAAGCCTTTGTAGCACGCCTGTCAGGCTTTAGATTAGATTGATTGTTTAACGTTCACATTCAGAGCAAGCCTTTGTAGCACGCCTGTCAGGCTTTAGATTAGATTGATTGTTTAACGTGCACATTCAGAGCAAGCCTTTGTAGCACGCCTGTCAGACTTTAGATTAAATTGATTGTTTAACGTGCACATTCAAAGCAAGCCTTTGTAGCACGCCTGTCAGACTTTAGATTAAATTGATTGTTTAACGTGCACATTCAAAGCAAGCCTTTGTAGCACGCCTGTCAGGCTTTAGATTAGATTGATTGTTTAACGTGCACATTCAGAGCAAGCCTTTGTAGCACGCCTGTCAGGCTTTAGATTAGATTGATTGTTTAACATGCACATTCAGAGCAAGCCTTTGTAGCACGCCTGTCAGGCTTTGGATTGGATTGATTGTTTAACGTTCACATTCAGAGCAAGCGGTTGTAGCACGCCTGTCAGGCTTTGGATTAGACTGATTGTTTAACGTGCACATTCAGAGCAAGCTGTTGTTACGCACGCCTGTCCTGGGCACAGGCACCGGCCTCAGTCGGCTCCCCTGTCCAGAACAGGAAAGGTGTGTGTGTGTGGGGGGGGGGGGGGGTAGGAGGAGGGACCGCCTGGGAGCACCAGCAGTCCGACCGTGGTCGGTAACAGGCGGAGAGAAGCCAGGCTTGCATTGAACTTACATATACATATATATTATTCAATTCGTCAACACTGACAGGTAGTGTATTCCAAGGTGTGTAATTGTTGCCAGTCAGACAAGCAGTTCCGACAATCTGCCACCATGTTTGTTTTGCCATTACACATTGGCAAACTGACCATTTTGTTAATGTACAAGTTAATGTATTTCTTACCTGCAACCGCTTGCTCTAAATGTACACGTAAAGCCCTATGACCTGACCTGACCTGCAACCTTTTGCGTGTCGTGCACTAATTTAATAAGTAACATAATGCAGTCGAAAGCAATCAGATAAATTACTTTAAAAAAAAATGTGTAACAGAATGAGTTTCTGTCTCTTATTTTTTTGACGACTTGTTACTTTATGCATTCCACTTTAGTAGCGGGAGTTTTATAGTAAATTATTTTATGTGTGTTTTCCTTTACCTGTATATAACAGCCACCTGTCAATTAACGGCAAGACAGGTTACCCATTGGTCCACCACTTTGGATCCGCCATTGATGCATGTTCCACTGTGTTAAATTTAAAGTTACTATCTCACCACATCAAGAGAACATTTAAACATCATTTACTAATGCAGACAAACCTACAATTTTAATTAATTTCTTGTATATTTATGAAGGTTTTTCACCAAATGCTTTCCAGTCTAATTAAAATTCGCTCCACTATTACACGTGGATCTAACAGCAGCCCGTTGGAGCTCATGTCCAGTTGACCTTTCATTCTACCAATCAAAACCTTACTTACAAAATCATGCCAGTGATTTGAGTGCGAGTGCGAATAATTTTTACATGCTCATATACCACTGAATTTCGAGCATGTCCGTCCCGGGGCCTGTCTCTGGATAGCCAGGGGCTTGTCTCGGGACAGAAAACAATTAAGCGGTTAATTTTGAAATTTACATCCAAAAATTAAATAGTGGTCAAAAAGAAATTAGATAAGATCGGTGGCCTGACTCGGGATGGGGGGGGGGGGGGGGGGGGGGGGGGGGGGGGGGGAGGGGGAGAGGGGTAGAGTTGAAAATGGGCAGAATTTTTAAAATAGCAATTGGTAAAAAAGTTAATAGAATAGAAGCCAAAAATAAAAAGAATTGACTGCTCAGTCGAATATTTATATAATTTGGAGCATTTTAGAAGGACAGTCCAAAACTAAATAAGAGAAAGAAGAGAGGATCGGACTATTTAATAATATTAAAAAAAGAAAGTAATTTCGACATAAACTTTTGAACGAAGGTCTAAAAGTTTAAAGTCCGATCTATATGTCCACGTGAGTGGCCTCGTTAAGGCCGTTAGGGTGCACAGCTTGTAGGGACGAGATGGGTTTCATCCCGTCAAGAAAACCCCTAGATTGACAGTCAGTAGACGTTGAAGGTGTAGTGCTGTACTGAAATACAGATCTTGAAAAGCCGGATCCGTCTGAACGAGAGAGAGAGGTTGGTATAGTGGTGTGGTACGAGATGGTATCACAATAAAACAAAGTAAAGTCTAAAAAAGAGTAGTAGGGGCCGACCCCGCTTCCTATTTCTTCTTAAGAGTGGGGCGGTCAGTCTTCCAGTGCTACTTGGACAGGCTCGGACATGTAGAGACTAAACGCGAACAACCGTGGCGTTCTGCAGAATGGCCGTCATACGAGTCACGAAAAAAACTAGTCAACATAGTCAGACGGAGAAATGACGTGGAGGCAAGGGATCTCGCTAAAAAAAGAATCCAACCTGGTGGTGCAGACTGTCGAAAAGAGAAGCGTTCCAGCGTTCAATCAGTTCCAATGGCCGCATACATCCCAGTAGAAAACTTCACTTCGCTGACAAAAACAACGAAGTGAAGGATCCCCAAGTCGAGCCGCGAAAGCACATGCAGTGTGCACAAGCGAAACAAACACGTCTTACCACGTCGAGCTCCAGAGTGGGAATGATTTGAAAAGAATTTGAAAACATTCGGGATTATGCCGAGGGTATACGAAATGATTCGGGTGAATTACGAAGTATGCGGGAAACTAATTTCAATATAAAATTTTATATAAAATTCGTTTCAAGACGAAAAAAAAACGCGCGATGGTATAGCCATAAAATCTGTTTATAGTAGTATACAATCCAGAGTTTTTTTTACTGCACTTTTCCCCCTGTTTTTTTCAATGTTGAAATAGACCAACAAGTTCGCGTATTGCATAGTCTCGCCCGACATTTTTAGAATTTGTATTCTCCCGAATAATGCTATAAAAGGCGAAGTGCAATTGGTTGACATTTAAATTGTTATTTATAGATGAAATGTCACCTGGACATGGGAGTCAACGCAATGCTGTTAGATCTACTGGTGAGACCAGTAGAGCTAATTTTAATCAGATTGAATTCTTTCATACAGTATACATGTATGTGACTATAGTCTTCATGTTTGTTTATTTATTTATTTGATTATTTAAAAAAAAAAAAAAAAAAAAATTATATTCTGTTATTTGATTTTTTATTGATTTTTTTATTTTAAGGTTTAAATGACAAGACACCACGTGTTAAGCAATGAATAGATGTCGCCAGTGAATTCAACGTCACTTCCGTCCACCAACGTGCCGTCTTCTGTTCTATGGATTCCGTATGTTTTGATCGCCGTCGTTTTCATAGCTTTTCTTGGAACCAATTTCTGGTGTTACCACAAGAGAAATCGACTCAGATATTTACGAAAACGAGAAGAGAAGCGTGTGAAAGAGGGACTTTACGAACGAAGGCGGATCGTGACATTAATGAGGTCGCATTTTAAAACGATAGCGCCATCTGTTGATAGCACAGGGGAGATAACTCTTAACGCAACGAAGACGTCTGGACCAGTAGAAGAATACGATTCTACTTTCCAAACAGACTATACGGTATTCCAAGCAATGCATTATGGCGATTCTACTTACGATTCAGGCAATACAGATTTTCAAGCAGTCGACATAATTTCATTCCAAACAGGCGATACTTCATTCCAAGATGGCGATAATACTTTAAAAAAAATCGACACTGTAGAATCATCTACGCCTGCAGTGGTTAATAGACCAGTATATCCTAAACCAAAGCAACATGTAAAACGAATTTTTGTGAAGAACAAACAGTTATCAACAGGATCGGTTTTCTCCAGAAACTCAAAATGTCACGACTTTAAAAGTCGCAAATCGTTTGATGGGAAAACGTCAAAAAATAGTAACAGATTGGTGAGTGCCAACCAAATACCAACATGTTCTGTTCTATCAGGGGAGGCAACCTACGTCGAAGGTTTTGTTACCGGGTCCAGGAGAAATGACGCCACGAAATCAGTATTAAACCATAAGCGTGTAAACAACTTCTTTAAAACAGACTTTACACCAGATGTTGCAAACTATAACTAGTAAATGTTTGTTGAAATGAATTATATATGTTTCTTCTTCTTTTTTAACAAGAGTTTCGTGCTAATAAATATGTAATGTCAGATTAAGCTTCAATCATGCTGTTGGGCAAAACGCTTCCTCTGTATCATTTGTATCAGTTATGGTGTACTGTTTCGAACGAGACAAAAACCCAATCAGTTACATGGATCCACTGAAGTGGTTCGATCCTGCGACGCAAGCACGTCAAGCGAGCACTCGACCGACTGAGCTAAATCCCGCCCCAATGTAACTTGTAGGCAAACTCATGTCGGGTGCCCCCGGCGAGGCAGGATTTGCTTAAAGGCATACTGTCACAGATTTAAGAACCTTAGTTCTCTAAAAATGGATAATAAATGAAAATTACGTTAATATTTGGAAACCAAATCTAGCTATCACATCGCCTTAACTGAACCACGATGGAGTGAAATCCATGTCAATATTGTTGACAATATTAGTTTTTGAACTATAGATCATTGCCATAATTCAATTAATTTTACGAAATATCATTAATAAGTGGAGTATGGTGGCTACGTAGATGGTTGAATAAAGTACATTTAGGGACAAATCAAATTTAAATATTTTTAGGTCATATTTTGTTAGGCTATTTAAAGGTCAGTGGTCTGTGACAATGTGCCTTTAAAGGGACATACCCTAATTTTTAAACACTAAGGCATATTTTATCACTATTATAGCCGTTTATGATAACAGACATCAAACATTACTGATATTTTATTGTTTAGATGATCTATTTCCGTACAACCGAAGTGTTTCTGGTCATCCTGGTGTTTTTAATACCACAAAATACTTTTTTTTCTTAATATTTTTAAAAACGCACGTACCTCTGAGAAGTAATGGTTATGGAGTTGCGTTTAATCTATTTTTAAGGGTATTTCAACGTCACAGACTCTTTTGTCACTCTGTTGTATCCAGTTTTATTACAGGTTTGTGAAGTAACCAAACGTAGTGTCCATTTTTACGGGTTGAAAACATGCCTTTGTTTAAAAACTAGGGTCTGTTCCTTTAACTTCTGCAAACATTATGGCATCACTGCTTTGACAAACCGACAGTGAATTTTGAGTGCATGCTACAATAGCTATCGATAAGCAGGGGTGGATCCAGGATTTTGTAAGGGGGTGGGTCACAAAAAAAGAAAGAAAAAAAGGGGCTCAAATAGCTTTTACCATGAATGGTTTTGAATCTGACAACTGCCATCGTACACAAGACAAGACGACCTCTACTTCGTGTAAATGGGACGCCAACAACTTGGAACAGATGAAGCGTGAACTAAATGAGAAGATTGGTGACTTTCACCGATGTATTGACCAAATCCAAGCTGCTGAAAAGGTACATAACATCTAAAGTTATACTCCGGAGTCGGGCCCGTCCGCACCACTATACCAACCCATGACGACTGGACTATACCCTAGTGTGATTCTCTCTCTCGTTCAGACGGATCCGGCCTCTCAAGATCAGTATTTTAGCACAGCACTACACCTTCAACGTCTAATGACTGTCAATCTAGGGGTTTTCTTGACGGGATGCAACCCATCTCGTCCCTATAAGCTGTGCACCCAAACGGCCTTAACGAGGCCACTCGCGTGGACATATCGATCGGACTTTAATCTTTTAGACCATCGTTCAACATTTTATGTCGAAATTACTTTCTTTTTTAATATTATTAAATAGTCCGATCCTCTCTTGTTTCTCTTATTTATTTTTGGACTGTCCTTCTAAAATGCTCCAAATTATATAAATATTCGGCCGAGCAGTCAATTCTTTTTATTTTGGCTTGTAACTTTATTTAATTTTTTTTTCTTTTTTAAATTCTATTAACTTTTTTTACTAATTGCTATTTTTAAAATTCTGCTCATTTTCAACTCTACCCCCATGCCGAGTCAAGCCACCGATCTTATCGGAGGTCGGACTCGGGATGGGCGTGTTCGAAACCCTAGTGGTATATGGGCACGTTAAACTAGATATCTATCTATCTAAAGCTATACTAAGTGACATTTTTAATCCTCACTATTGTAAAACGTTTGATACATTAAACAGCAGAGACCAAGCGAAATCTGTTTTTAACAAACCGTGTTTAAAAGAATCGGTGAAAATAGCTAATGACGATATATTTCATTTATCCAAAAATGTGTACCAAACTCAAGATGAAAACCAGAGATTGTATGACGATATTTTGTACTTACAAAGTCGATAAATGCGCTTCAACCTTCCTTTCTCTGGACTTCCTGACCAAGGACAAAATGAAAATACAGAAGAGGTTGTAAAAACATTTATTAAAAAGGAACCAGAAATTACCGAGAACACTCCAATCCAAGTAACAAACAGACTTGGTTCATACCGGCAATCCCAACCAAGACCAAGAACAATAGTAGCCCATTTTCAGCAGTTAAACGACAGACAAAATTAAAATAGCTGCCAAAAAACTTGTTGGAAAGTCTTTAGGCATCAACGACCAGTTTCCCCGGGAAATAGCCGAGAGAAGGAAGGAGCTATACCCTGTGTATAGAGAGGCCAGAAGGAAGAACCAGAAAGCATTCCTCAAAGTGGACAGACTGTTTATTGATTGCAAGGAATACCTACCTGAAAGCCGCACATCTGAATATCACACCCCAACAAGACACCAATAGCAGTAGCAGAGCCCCACCCAGAAAGAGGAATAGAGTACAAACTCCCACCCCTGCCCCTGATTTTGCGGACAGAAATCCATTTGGTACATTAGCCACTGCATCTTCTAGCTAGGACTGTCATGGAGGCACGAACTGTGTACACCATAAAGTAACTCTTCCCTATACATCACAATATACCTGGTTAAATAATACTCCAATTTTTGTTTGTCTCAGAGCCAATTTCAACCTTCTGTAATATCTATTTGTAATGTAAAGAATATGCTAAGACAAATGAGGTACCTGCACTAATGTCAAAACTATGCTGTGAAAAAATCAAAAAAAAATCAACCGAATCCCAATGATTTCTGTGATATAAATAGCCAAATACCACATATCCCCTATTGTACCACAAGTGAACATATTGTGACTTACGGTGTGTCTAATTCCACTGATATCATATGTCTGATATAAGCAGCCAAGTATTAAATGTGATACCCCTTTACAATACAAGTGACTGTTCTGTGACAAATAATATATCCACAGAAACAAACCATGTAAAAACATTGTACTAAGCTAGATCGCACCCTCATCTAGAAAAGGTTTAAATAAACACATTTTCTTACACACCCGATGGTGAGAACACTGTGTTATTTATGACTACACCTACTTGTTAGAGGCGGATCAGGGGGTGGGGGTGAGGGGAGGGACAGGGGCCCGCCCCCTAACTTTTGCGACAGTTATAATTTTACTATATATTAATTTTCAGTTTTTTTACGATCCCCCCCCCCCAAAAAAAAAAAAAACCTCCCCCAAAGTTCCATTGACATTTCCGTCTCATGTCATTGGGGCCCCCCTAAATGGATTTTCTGGATCCGCCACTGCTTGTTAACACATGCATGTACGTGTATTAACAATTTCAAGACATACGACTGGCTGCTCCTAGGTGATGGCCAGGTCACCAGTGTCATACGTCCAACAAAAAAACCAGTGCGATGAAAATCGATGAGACTGTGCCGTATAGTTAACCTGACAATCGTGTGTCTGTAACGCTTAAATTAGCTACAAGTGCAACGGCTGTAAATAACTTTTAATGGAAAAAGATGTTAAAATTTGCTTAAAACCTAGTTTTTGAGGATATATTAGAAATAGAATAATACATTCGAATCAGTTGGATACCATTTATCTCACAACTCGTTGCTTAAAATCGTATCGAACTGGCTTTCGCACGTTAGATACATTTTAAAACAACTCGTTGGAGATAAATGGTATCTAACGGCCACTCGTGTAGTATTCTCTATATATCGATATATACGTATTTAGTGCCTCGACTACAGCAGTGTTTCTGCCAGAAAGAAAATTTTGGGTATTGCGCTATGGAAGTGATTGCAACCACAGTCAACAGCGGATATGGGGGGCCTCCTCCAGAACGAAAATGGGTTAAATTTAGGATAAGGGTTCAGAATGAATGAATAATGAATGTTTAACGACACCCTAGCACGAAAAATACATCAGCTATTGGGTGTCAAACTATGGTAATGCAAACAAATAAAGTGATGATCAACATCAATATAAAAATTCAAGATATAAATAAAAACACAGTGTAAAGAACTGTACAAAAATACAAATATCACAGATAGTTACTGACTTTTACTCAAAATTTCAATTGTATCTCGAAGAAAAACATGGGGATTTGTGCTGTATTGGCCATTCTCAAAGAGAATGTTACACCCCTGCACCACGGTGAGGTTACAGCACGCGCAGGGGAAGTGTTAAGAAAATCATACAGTAAACTGAGTAATGGTAAGAATAATTAATTTTGTCAAAAGGTTAACTTAAAAAAATTAAATCTACAAAAGAATTTGTGTATGGCGCAGGAGCGGATTATGTGGGGAGATTTCCCAGTTGCAGTTCCATCATTCTATTAAAATGTTTTTTGTAAATAATTTCAGTTTGGTTTGACGTAAGCAGAAAAGTAAAAGAAATAACAAAGAAATACAATTTGTTTGTGCAATTTACAATCGACTCGGAAATAAATAACTTGTAGTAAATTACATAGTATGAAAAAAATACGATCCCTGTGGGATGGACTATAACTGCCATTTGAAAATTTAACGTTTCTGGCTTACAACTGCCTCTCACCAATTGTTCATTTTTGAACAGAATTTATAGAAAAAAAGTTAAGGTTGCGATGGTAGTAATACGACGCTAGTAATGCTAAGATTGACGTGATTGCAATCTCAGAGACTCATTTGACACCTGCAGTTCCAAATGAAACGATAACAATTCATGGCTTTAAGGAACCATACAGGAATGATAGGGTTTGTTAACAACTGGGACAGTGTTGCTGTATATGTTAAAAACCATATTGTAGTTAAACATAGACGATATCTAAATATAGCAGGTCTGGAAGCTCTTTGGATTGAGTTAAATTGTAATAATTGCAAATACTTATTAGGTACCTTCTATCGAGCTCCTGATAAAAATGCAACCTATTGGGATTTGATTGAAGACTCATTCAATTGTGGTAAGGATCAACAGATTAATAAAGTAATAATTGTGAGAGACTTCAATGCCAATGTTCTTGATAAACCATATCCCAAAATTGAGCGATTATGTAATCGAATCCAGCTTTCTCAATTGATAAATAAGCCAACTAGAATTACTAATAATACCCAAACAACACTGGACTTGACTTTTGTGTCATGTCCTCTGTTTGTAACATCAACTGAAGTTTTAATTCCGTTTTGCAGTGATCATGCCCCAGTCAATGTTCAGATTGGTCCAAAAACTAATAATTTAAACAGACAAGCATTTAAAAGAACTATTTACGATTACTCCCAAACAGATGTTGTCAACTTGAAAAAATATATCTCAGAATATGAGTGGGATAACCTTTTCCAGTCCAACTGTGTAAATACAATCACTAAACATTTTAACAAATTACTTTTAGATTCTGCATCGTTATTCATTCCTACCAAGACTGTTACTATTCGTCCTAGCGATAAACCATTTATGAATGGTCATATCCGTCGACTTATAACGGAAAGGAGGAGGATTCACCAGCAAGCTAAACGACAAAATATACCAATCGATTGGGAACTGTTTAGGAGGAAACGTAATGAAGTAATATCTGAAATACGTAAAGCTAAAATAGAATGTGACAAAAAGTTAGATGATAAGATCAATAACCTTGAGACTTTTGGTAATAAAGCAAGGTGGAACATAGTAAACAAACATCTAAATAATCGAGGTATCATTAGCACTACTATTCCGCCACTAGTTGTTGACAACAAAATAATTTCCACACCAAAAGAAATGACAGATACTTTTAATCACTTTTTTATTAAACAATCTACACTAAATAATCCAGAACCTGTTCTTCCAGAACCAACAACGTATACCAAATCAATCAGTAGTATAACTCTTACAGAACAAGATATAAATGATGTTTTGACATCTATAGATACTAACAAATCAACTGGACCAGATCATATTAGTAACAAACTATTGAAATAACTATCACATGAGCTAACTTATCCTCTGACACGACTCTTTAATCTAGCACTAGAAAAGTCTGATTTTCCTACTTGTTGGAAAGAAGCTAATGTTATACCAATCTATAAGAAAGGAAACGCCCATGAATGTACAAACTACATACCTATATCTCTAATTAGTAACGTCTCAAAGCTATTTGAGAAATGTGTATTTAAATATGTATTTAATTTCTTAAAAGATAACGGTATACTAACTAAATATCAATCAGGGTTTATTCCAGGTGATTCTACAGTAAACCAACTATTGGATTTTTATAATTTTATTACCAAGTCACTGGATGAAGGAAAGGAGGTTCAAGCAGTCTTTTGCGACATTAGGAAAGCATTTGATAGAGTATTGCATAAAGGCTTAATATATACCTTAGATACAATTGGCATCAGAGGTAAACTTCTATCTTGGTTTTCTAGTTATCTGTCTGAACGTAAGCAACAGGTTGTAATAGATGGCAGTACTTCTGAATCTTTGGAAATAACTGCAGGTGTTCCACAGGGCTCTGTTCTCGGTCCTCTATTATTTATAATCTATATTAATGATATTGTTAATGATATTGAGTCCAATATACGTCTATTTGCTGATGACACGTCACTCTATATTGAAGTTAAAAATCCTCATCTTTGTCAAACAGTGTTAAATCATGACTTAACTAAAATTAGTAGGTGGGCAGGCCAATGGTTAGTGAAATTTAGCCCTGACAAAACTAAATCAATGTTATTTACTCGTAAAAATAAACCCGTTAATCTTAATCTAACTTTTAACAATCAACAAGTAACTAAAGTTAAAACTCATAAACACGTAGTGATGATTTTTCATGAAACAGGCCAATGGAAAAATCATATAAATAGTATTCTTGAAAAATCAAGTAAAATGATAAATTGTTTACGTTCCTTTAAATATCGATTATCAAGATCCGCCTTGGAAAAAATATACAGATCTTTTATTCTTCCAGTTTTTGATTATGCTGATGTCGTATGGGGTAATTGCACATTGGAACTGTCCCAACAACTCGAATCTGCTCAACTGGATGCTCTTAGGACAATATGCGGTGCAGTTAAAGGTACATCTCATCAAAAACTGTATGGCGAAACTGGATTTATCCTACTAATAGACAGACAAAAACGCCATAAGCTATGCAAGATGTACAAACTTGTCAATGATGGCACACCCACCTACTTATCACTTTTTCTATCCAGTTCTAATAGAACATATGGTCTAAGGAATAAAGAAACTAAAAACCGTAGCAAGTCATACAAAATTGTACTGTGAGTCGTTTTTTCCTTCTGGAATAAGGTTGTGGAATGCATTAAATGTTGAAGTCCGGAAAGCTAAATCATTGGCATCTTTTAAACATCAATTAAAGGAATCGGACAAAGCTGTTCCTAAATATTTTTATCTGGGTTCTAGACTTGAGCAGATACACATGTACTCCACTGTAAACTTCGACTAGACATCAGTGATCTTAATAGTCATAAATTCTTTCGTTATATCTCAGATGATCCGTCTTGTTCTTGTGGCTATCCAGTAGAAGATACAAATCATTTCATTCTCCACTGTCCCCTATACAATGAACAAAGAATCAATTTCATGTCAAACTATTTACATCTAAATTATAAGAAGATCCTATTGGGAAATTCAGATTTAGTGAAAAAGAAAAAAAAAAATTTTGTTAAAACTACTTTAAAATACATAACTGCTACTAAACGTTTCTGCTAAAGTTTACACTAATTTTTTGGCTAGAAATTCTCCAATCCAAAGAAAATGTTCTGGTTTTCTATTACTATACCTACACCTTTCACTCTATCCCCTCTTCTTTTCTTCCTCCTTTAAATCTACTATAGTCTGTGGTATCTAAACATGTAAAGTGTAGGGAGAGGTCTTAATATAGGCTAAGCCTGTTGACTAATCCCAGTATGTTGTTTTGGCAAATAAATATTGTTTAAACCAATGCTAAGTTCGCTTCGTGGAACGGTACAACGAACTATGGCTTCGACTTCGGCAGTTCTCGACGTCGCTGAACAAATAGATGACGTCACTGGTAGACGCCTTGCCAACGAAGACGACAACCTCAAAGAAGCAGCAGTTTTTATAACAGGTGTGTATCATGCGCTTTATTTTACATATTCTGTGTAACGTTTTGTTGTTGTCTGAATGTTTACTAAGCGAAGTGTAAGACTGTCTTAGTTTATCAAAAACCGTCTACTTCCGGTCTGTTATAAAGTCCCATCTTACCAGGCCCTGCGTCAAGTGTTCACGTTTTGTGAGGTAAGGCATTAAGGGTGCATGCCAAATTGTTATTACTGCCCCCCCTCCCCCCCCCCAAAAAAAAAAAGAAGAAAAAGAATTAAACTTTACAAGGCCTAATCCTAAATTTGTAAACCTTTATCCTTTATTTTGTAAATCCATTAGTACTGTAAAAAAATTATAGCCTATAGTCCGTCCCATCATTCTATCAAAATGATTTTTGTAAATAATTTTAATTTGATTTGACGTAAGAAGAAAAGTAAAAGTGTTTTGGAAATAACAAAGAAGTACAATTTGTGTGTGCAGTTTACAAATCAATCGGCTCAGACATAAATAACTTGTATGAAAATCGGCTCATAGTATGAAAAAAAATGCGATCACTTTGGGACGGACGGACTATATAGAGAATCGGTAAACCTTTCCAGTGGCGTAGGAAGGTGCCAAAAAGTATGTGTGTGTGTGTGTGTGTGTGGGTGGGGGGGGGGTGTGTGTGTGTGTGTGTGTGTTTTATATTTACACACTTTTATATTTACACACTTTTACACTATTATAAGGCAATTATAAAGCAAAATATCTGAAAAGTGGGGAGGGGGCACATGCCCCCTTGCCCCCGCTCTCCACGCCAGTGGTTTCACAACAAGGTCACAGCAGTAAATGATCATAATGAAAGTAGAGAGTTCTGTTTCCACCACCATTCCAAACTGTAGGGTATGGGACGTAGCGCAGTGGTAAATCACACACCTGATGTCCGGTCAGTCTATGATCGATCCTCATCGGTGGGTCAGTGGGGCTATTTCTCGTTCCAGCCAGTGCACCACGACTGGTATATCAAAGGCTTTGGTATGTACTATCCTGTCTATGGGATGGTGCATATAAAAGATCCCTTGCTACTAATGGAAAAATATACCTGGTTTCCTCCAGCTATGACTGTGTCAAAATGACCAAATGTTTGACATCCAATAGCTGATAATTAACAAATCAATGTGCTCTATTTGTGTTGTTAAACTAAGCAATTTTTTTTTCCAAATTGGAACTAAAGGGTCAAAAATCTTTTTTTTGTTATCTTATTTCGGCTATTGAATGTCAAACATTTAGTAATTCTGACTCGTAGTCATTAAGAAACCTGCTACATTTTCCATAATGCCGCATGAGATCTTTTATATGCACTTTCCCATAGACAGGAAAGCACATGTATACCACGGTCTTTTGTTCAGTTGTGCACTGTTTGGAACAAGAAAAAACCCAATCAGTCGAATGGATCCACTGAGGTGGATAAACGACATGGTTGAAAATTATTGTTGGGTAAGAATTTTACAAAGATAGTCCATTGGGCGTCCATCGATTTTAGGGTCTGGCATGTTTGGTACCAGTTGAAAAAGAAACGCACTGAAACTTTATTTTGATGAACTACCATAAACGTTTTGGCGCATTATTTATTACTGTGACAAATATATGCCAAAACGTTTTTGAAAAATAGACCACTGACATTTACCTTGGAGAATACCGGCCTCGGTGACGTAGTGGTTAGGCCATCGGTCTACAGGCTGGTAGGTACTGGGTTCGGATCCCAGTCGAGGCATGGCATTTTTAATCCAGATACCGACTCCAAACCCTGAGTGAGTGTTCCGCAAGGCTCAATGGGTAGGTGTAAACCACTTGCACTGACCAGTGATCCATAACTAGTTCAACAAAGGCCATGGTTTGTGCTATTCTGCCTGTGGAAAGCGCAAATAAAAGATCCCTTGCTGCTAATCGGAAGAGTAGCCCATGTAGTGGCAACAGCGGGTTTCCTCTCAAAATCTGTGTGGTCCTTAACCATATGTCTGACGCCATATAACCGTAAATAAAATGTGTTGAGTGCGTCGTTAAATAAAACATTTCTTTCTTTCTTTTACCTTGGAGAACTAAACCCACGGAGGTTTAGTGAATTTAGTAGGGGTGGATGCAGGGAGGGTGTGCAATGTTTAAAAAGTGCAGGTCTACAGTATTTGACTCGATAGCTCAAGTCGCATCTGGAGGTGACTTGAGCTATCGACTCAACATCGTTAAGGAATGCATGTGGTTTTACTCAAACAATTTTTCCACATGAATGCTCTATGCCCTAGTAAGCATGTGTGCAGGATTTTTAGGTCTCACTACACAGATTTCATCTGCCATTGAAATCCATGTTAAATTGGCCAACTTTAAATGAAGATTGCCAGTAGAATGGGTTCTTGTTGGCAGTAACAACATACACCATTGTGAAAATACATTATATTAGCATTTATTTTCACTCCAAAATTGAGAACATTTCAATCTAAATTTTTTGCTATATAACCGAATCTGGTTGTAGTACCGGTCCGAACAGATAGTTTAAGAACCTTTTCATACCAGCCACCTCTTCCACTATACACACATGTCCCAAAAAATTTAATGCACAATATTACAAAATATCATGGGCAAAATCCAGCCTGAAGGCTTACGATTGAAGGCTTACGAATTGTTTTAATTCTTCCCCAAGTACTAGAAATGAATATGTGAACCACAATATGTTACAATTAGGAACTATAGTGGACCATGATGAATGTGCTCTCACCCGGAAGTGAACTGTGTATTGAGACCTTAGCAGGGAGTGGTCTAGACTGTGGTTAGCAAAGTTTAGAGGGGGGGGGGGGGGGGGTGTCGAGTCATGCTGATATGTGAAATATTTGTTAATGGAGAACTCAAAAATGATCAAGGCAGGCGCTCAGATTTTACGGAAACGATTGTTTCCAGTACCATGTCGGTAAAAAGACAGAACCAAAATTTCGTTTCCCATGCATGATTATTATTATTATTATGTTGAGTATTCAACGAAAATAATATATAGAGAGAATAACTAGTTAACGATGTAGGATATCGGCTTTATCCTGAACAGGATAAAGCCGATATCCTACATCATTAACTAGTTATTATCTTTATTCTGCAGACCATAAAAATTAAGAGGAAAAGTTATTATTCTGTTATTTTAGCTACATTGTACGATGACCTAGAGGTCAATTGAGCAATTTTGTAAATTAATGTAGCTGTGCGCGACAATAAAAGTCATATCCTGCTACTATATTTACATGTATGTGACTGCTTTATTTGTCATCATAATCACTCATTAGAAACATTGGTAGCAGGATGAATATAACTATTTTTAAAATCAGTTTACGATGGGTTCCATGAAATTTGGTATTTTTTATTAGAGCGTGAATCTTTGCCTACCATGTGCTAGGCAGTACTTCCGTGTTCACTATAGTTATCTCTGGCTGAGAGAGTGATCATAACTGTCCAAATTGAGAAGGCCTTGTAAAGTATTCTCCTATATACTTCACAGATAGAGGTGAGCAAAGCTGTTTCTATAATTTTAATTTAGTCCTAGTATATACCTAGAGATACTTCACAAACAATGAGTAAGGCAGTTTCTATATTTTTAATTTAGTCCTATATACCTAGAAGAAGCAGGGAAATATTTTATTTAATGATGCACTCAACACATTTTATGTACGGTTATATTGCGTCAGACATATGGTTAAGGACCACACAGATATTGAGAGAGGAAACCTGCTGTTGCCACTTCATGGGCTACTCTTTTCGATTAGCAGCAAGGGATCTTTTATATGCATCATCCCACAGACAGGGTAGTACATACCACAGCATTTGATATACCAGTCGTGGTGCACTGGTTGGAATGAGAAATAGCCCAATGGGATCAATCCCACACCGACCGTGCATAGAGTGAGTGCTTTACCACTGGGCTATGGAGATACTTCACAAACAATGAACAAGGCAGTTTCTATAGTTTTAATTTTGTCCTATATACCTAGAGATACTTCACAAACAGATGAGCAAGGCAGTTTCTATAGTTTTAATTTTGTCCTATATACCTAGAGATACTTCACAAACAGATACTTCACAAACAATGAGCAAGGCAGTTTCTATAGTTTTAATTTTGTCCTATATACCTAGAGATACTTCACAAACAGATGAGCAAGGCAGTTTCTATAGTTTTAATTTTGTCCTATATACCTAGAGATACTTCACAAACAATGAGCAAGGCAGTTTCTATAGTTTTAATTTTGTCCTATATACCTAGAGATACTTCACAAACAGATGAGCAAGGCAGTTTCTATAGTTTTAATTTTGTCCTATATACCTAGAGATACTTCACAAACAGATGAGCAAGGCAGTTTCTATAGTTTTAATTTTGTCCTATATACCTAGAGATACTTCACAAACAGATACTTCACAAACAATGAGCAAGGCAGTTTCTATAGTTTTAATTTTGTCCTATATACCTAGAGATACTTCACAAACATGAGCAAGGCAGTTTCTATAGTTTTAATTTTGTCCTATATACCTAGAGATACTTCACAAACAGATACTTCACAAACAATGAGCAAGGCAGTTTCTATAGTTTTAATTTTGTCCTATATACCTAGAGATACTTCACAAACAATGAGCAAGGCAGTTTCTATAGTTTTAATTTTGTCCTATATACCTAGAGATACTTCACAAACAGATGAGCAAGGCAGTTTCTATAGTTTTAATTTTGTCCTATATACCTAGAGATACTTCACAAACAGATGAGCAAGGCAGTTTCTATAGTTTTAATTTTGTCCTATATACCTAGAGATACTTCACAAACAGATACTTCACAAACAATGAGCAAGGCAGTTTCTATAGTTTTAATTTTGTCCTATATACCTAGAGATACTTCACAAACAGATGAGCAAGGCAGTTTCTATAGTTTTAATTTTGTCCTATATACCTAGAGATACTTCACAAACAGATACTTCACAAACAATGAGCAAGGCAGTTTCTATAGTTTTAATTTTGTCCTATATACCTAGAGATACTTCACAAACAATGAGCAAGGCAGTTTCTATAGTTTTAATTTTGTCCTATATACCTAGAGATACTTCACAAACAGATGAGCAAGGCAGTTTCTATAGTTTTAATTTTGTCCTATATACCTAGAGATACTTCACAAACAGATACTTCACAAACAATGAGCAAGGCAGTTTCTATAGTTTTAATTTTGTCCTATATACCTAGAGATACTTCACAAACAGATGAGCAAGGCAGTTTCTATAGTTTTAATTTTGTCCTATATACCTAGAGATACTTCACAAACAGATGAGCAAGGCAGTTTCTATAGTTTTAATTTTGTCCTATATACCTAGACATACTTCACAAACAGATGAGCAAGGCAGTTTCTACAGCTTAATCTTCCCCTGAAGTTTGTTTGCATGAATCATTGCTCTCCACAGAAATGATCATAACTTAATTGTTAAAATATAAATGTCACCAAACTGATAATAATATACAACAATAAAATTAATTAATATTATTATGTTCATGTTTCACTGTCATTTATAATTATACTGACCATCCTTACATTTCATTTTAGTCCTATTAACAAGTTTACCACTAATATATAATCATCAAACAAATATTAATTTAATCACTGTCATTTTGAAGTTTTACTGCTCATTAATAATTAATTACTAACCATTCTCACTGATTAACGTTATGACTATCACTATATAACCACCCACTGTTAGGCATAAGATGTAAGTGTACGCAGAAAATTCGGCAAACCCTAATTTCCGGCCCCTGACAACACGCAAACATTTTGAAAGTAGAACCGGTAATTAAATATAATGAGTTACTAGTAAGTAAATAAGTAAATAAACATAGCAATATCATTTTATTTTAACATTGGTTACAATTAATTTGCCAGACTGCTACAAAAGCAACACACCTCATCACCCATCCGTTCTGCAAATTTATCATAATTCGGAATACCTCTGCTGATTACAAATAGAAATAGGCCTAAGTGTTCCAAATGATCGGAATATTCTGATAGACAGTACGACTTCTGCTTACATACATCTAATGAGAACAGTTTATACATGTTATATTAAGGAAGACACCACTGTTTCCTTTTTCTGAATGAAAACTTTTGGTTTCAGTTTCAATTTCTCAAAAATTATATAAGTTAACAGTATAAAATGTTCACCTTGCAAATTTGTTAAGGGGAGTGTTTTTTCATGCCGCGAGATATGTTTTACTGGTTAAACAGCAGTCACTGCTAAGTTAAATCAGAGTTACAGGCGTCTTCAGTGAGATCAATTCACTAACATATCAGTGTACACATCATTTAACCAACATTTTCTTCATGTGCCGTTGTGTAATGGCCTGAGTGTAATAAAGTTCTGTTCTGTTTAGTCCCTAGTGAGATCAACTCAAAGCATATTTTTTGCAGCAATCAATTATCTAACGTGTATGGTTACCTAAATCTGGCTAAACAGTAGCATACGGGTACCATTACACGTATATCTTCCTAAGATATGCCGAGAAAGTTGCAGCAAACTTTAATAGCTTTAATTTATCCTGTTATTTACTAGTACTTCACAGATGAAGACGAACAAGGCGATTGCTATATCTAGCAACCCTGACTGCCTCCCAGTTCGGACTAAAATCAACTTTGACTGTCTGAAAGGAGCCAAATGGCACAAGATCAAGGACTGGGTGGACATCCGAAAATTCATTAAACGTCGTGTGAAAGATCCACACACATACAACATTAAGAATACTCTTCACTATGCACCACAGGTAATCCCCATCTGCCCTACCCTGTCCTGTCTTTCCCAGCCCTGGAGTGTCCTATCATGCCCTGCTCCAGAGTGCCCTATCATGCCCTGCTCCAGAGTGCCCTATCATGCCCTGCCCCGGAGTGCCCTATCATGCCCTGCCCCGAAGTGCCCTATCATGTTCTGCCCTGGAGTGCCCTATCACGCCCTGTCTTGGAGTACCCTATCATGTTCTGTCTTGGAGTGCCCTATCATGCCCTGTCTTGGAGTGCCCTATCATATCATGCCCTGTCTCGGGGTGCTCTATCATGTCCTGTCTTGGAGTGCCCTATCATGCCCTGCCTCGGAGTACCCTATCATGCCCAGTCTCGGAGTGCCCTATCATGTCCTGCCCTGGAGTGCCCTAGCATGCCCTGCCTCAGAGTCTGCTATCACGCTCTGCCTTGGAGTGCCCTATCATGCCCAGTCTCAGAGTTGTGCCCTATCATGCCCTGCCTTGGAGTGCCCTATCATGCCCTGCCTTGGAGTGCCCAGGGTTTCTGCCAGAGGGTAAAATGGGTATGGCACCATACCCAAATATTTTACAGATTTTATTTTTTTAAGTAAACCTTTTGACACAATTATGACTTTTGTAACCCTAACCCTAACCCTGGTGCCCTATCATGCCCTGCTTCAGACTTCCCTACCATGCCCTGCCTTGGAATGCCCTGCCTTGGAATGCCCTGCCCTGTAATGCTATGTCATCTATGTCATCAAATGCCCATCATACCATTCGCTGCTCAGAGGTCATTTCATGCTGTGTCCCATAATGTTCAGATGTCTCCCATCATGTCCTAGTGTGTCTCATGTCCTGCCCCATAAAGTCCTGGTGTGTCCCATCATGTCCCATCATGTTCTGGTGTGTCCCATCATGTACTGGTGTGTCGTCCCATCATGTTCTGGTGTGTCCTATCATGTCCTAGTGTGCGTTATCATGTCCTGATGTGTCCCATCATGTGCTGGTGTATCCCATCATGTCCAGGTGTGTCGTCCCATCATGTTCTGGTGTGTCGTCCCATCATGTTCTGATGTGTCTCATGATGTTCTAGTGTGTTATCATGTTCTAGTGTGTGTTATCATGTTCTGGTGTGTCCCATCATGCCCTGGTGTGTGTTATCATGTCCTGGTGTGTCGTCCCATCATGTTCTGGTGTGTCTCATCATGTCCTGCCATGAGGCCCTGACATACTATTCCTTGGAAAGCTCCATCATGCCATTCCCTGTCCTAGGTCATTGTCATACCAAGCTCTTGAATGCCTGGTCATGCCATACTATGCTCTTTTCATGTGTCTCTCTCTACAGCTGTGTGTATGTACATCCATCCATCCATCCATCCATACACATACATACATGCATACACACATACATACAAAATGTATATTTATCTGCTTGTCTACTTGCCTTAAACCCGCCCACCTTCCCGCCTGTCTGTCTTTGTGTCTGTCTGTCAATATCTTACTGCCTGTATGCCTATGTCTGTCTACATATGTATCTGTTAGTGTTTGTCTACCTGCCACTATGTCTGCCCACTTCTTTCTGTCTGTCTGTGTCTGTCTGTCTGTCTGTCTCTCTCCCCTGTAGCTCTGTGTCTACCCTGTCTGTCTCGGTCTCTCACTGTCTATCTGTCTCGTCTCGTCTCACTCTCTCCCTCCCTCCCTCCCTCCCTCCCTCCCTCCCTCCCTCCCTCTCTCCCTCCCTCTCTCCCTCCCTCTCTCCCTCCATCTCTCTCCCTCTCTCTCTCTCTCTCTCTCTCTCTCTCTCTCCCCTCTCTCTCTCTCTCTCTCTCTCTCTCTCTCTCTCTCTCTCTCTCTCTCTCTCTCTCTCTCTCTCTCTCTCTCTCTCTCCCTCTCCCTCTCCCTCTCCCTCTCCCTTTCCTTGTCTCTACCTGTCTGCCTGTGTTTATATATATATATAATTTGTTTCTGTTTACCCAGCTGTATAAGACTCTGATCCACTGTTCCATCCTGCGATGTATCACGTACATCACGTCGAAGACCGGCTTGCTGTTCGTGACCCACACCACCAGCAGCATCAACTACCACATGAACATATTCGTCATCGAATCCCACGACGAACAGGCCAAAGACAAAACACTGAGGTATGGTAAACTGTTTTGTTTAATGGCACACTAGAGCACATTGATTTATAACAAGAAAAGAAGAAGAATGCACAGGGATGAATTTACGAAGCCTGTTTATGTCTTACACCTGTGTAACTACATACAGTTACAACAGCTTGAACGTCAGTGGTCTTTTTAATGAAGACTTATTCTTAAACTGGACTTTGTTAAGCTGGTTTGTTTAAAGGCACCACTAGAGCACAATGACTTATTAACAGGGTTCTTATGCGTCCAGGAAATCCTGGAATGTCTTCGAATTTTGTGATTTTTAAAGTCCTGGAATGTCCTGGAAAAAGCATTAAATTTTATTGTGCCTGGAAATGTATGGAAATTTAGGCAAAATATTTGGTGGTTTATTTTTTTTTTGCATCTTCACTTTTGTTGTCATCATAACCTGTCTAAATTCAGACAACTATTTGTTATAAAAACTTTCATTCATTGCACATTTCATGTCCTGGGAAAAAGAAAAAAAAATGTCTTGGAATTGTATAAGAACCCCGAGTAATCAAAGTCGGCAAAGAATATTTTATGTCTACTTTCTGCAGTAGGTACAGATACTATTGCCTTTTGCTATATCATTCCATTCCAATATTTATTTACATGCTCATATACCACTAAGGTTTCAAGCATGTCTGTCCTGGGCCCAATCTCTGGCCTTTGCCAGTGACTAAGTCCAGGACAGAAAAGGGTGGGGGATAAGTTTGAAGTGGGCAGATTTTGGAATAAGAATTTAGTTGTGTCCAGCAACTGCGCGGACCGACTAGTAGACACCGAAAATGGGCCGTGTTCTGACTGGCTGAATTTCGATTCCTTCGGGTCTAACTAGAAAAAGCTAAAATCTACGGAGAATAACTGCACCTAACATCATGTCCGGACTAAGAATTTAAACCCAAAAATAAGTTTGACTGCTCGGCCAAAAAGGTTTTAAGGTGATTTGAGCAATTGAACAGGCGCCAAAATAAATTGCGTTGGACTATTTATAAAAAAATAAACATAAAAATTTTGAAGCTCGATCGAAAACGTTTAAAGTCCAACTAAGCCCCAAAAAAGAAGGATACCTGTCCTAGGTAAGGTTGTACTACTTCGGGGAGCTTGGAGTGTCTCGGAGCGACGGCAGCTTATCCCTGATTTGCTGTAGATGTTGGACCACCTGGGAATAGTCGGGGCCGCAGACCGCTTGTAGCATCCTGTGGATCGATCTATTGTCGAGTTCAGCAAACAGGATGCACTGTCTGTAGGTCTGGTCCCTTCGGTGCGTGACGACTAATCCCTTGGTTTCATTGAAGATCCTGGAATGAAGCTCGTAACTGCTGCCGTCCTCCATTGGCTTCCAGTGGGCGTTCGAATATCCTCCCCGAAATAGTTGTGGTTTCTGCGTGTCCCCCTGTATGTACTGGTGGAGGTGACGGCGAAGTCCACTGATGGCAATGGTCCATTCGTCGTCAACAGGGGGAGCGGATTCCGGCGGCGGCTTGGTCTTGGCTGGCTGGGTGGTCTGTGATGTTGCCTTCCTTTTCGTCGCCGGAACAACAAGTCCATGTGGCGACTCGACGGGAGCGGTCGTTGTTGACCGCTGCACCGGAGTCGTCGTCTTTGGGGTGGAGGTCAAAGTCGGTGGTGGCACACTCGTCCGTTTGAACCTCATGATGTCCTGGGTGGTGTACGGCCGTTCCGGGGATGCAGACTCCACAAGTGGTTGCGTCCTCTCCGGAGGACTCGGTGGGGGCGGTATCACAGGAGGGAGCGCCACTGGCGGTTGAGCCGCCAGCTTTGTCCCCCCCTGGGCCTTCCCTAGCACCGGTTTCTTCCTTCTTCTTCCTCTTCCAGTCCCCCCTTTCCGTTTCTGTGGAGGCGGGTCACCGTACACCAAAGTCACGGTCGCCCGTGACCCGGTATACGTGACCCGGAACTCCAACATCGGGCCGAAGCTGGCAATCAGTCTCCCCCAGGTGGGGGGGGGGGGGCAGCTCGAGAGCGCACGTTGACACGTCCACCTTCATCGAAGGACAGCTGGAGAAAAAAAAAAGGTTTGCTATATCAATCATGAGGCACCGGTTGGTTGGAATGGGAAAAAAATCCTAGCTCCATTGATAGCAATCAGTCCTTTGACCCCGATTTCAGGCAAGCGCTTTACTACTAAGAATATAAATATGAATACGAAGTTGTTTCATATAAATGACATACATTCAGAGTCTACCCACTTCTTTCTGTCTGTCTGTCTGTGTCTGTCTGTCTGTCTGTCAGTCTCTCTCTCCTGTCACTCTGTCTCTCCCTTGTCTGTCTCTCTCTCTCACTGTCTATCTGTCTCGTCTCACTCTCAGTCTCTCTATCCCCCCTCTCTCTCCCTGCCTCCCTCTTCCTCCCTCCTCTCTCTCTCTCTCTCTCTCTCCCTCCCTCTCCCCTCTCCCCCCTCTCCTCCCTCTCTCCCTCTCCCTCTCCCCTCTCCCTCTCTCCTCCTCTCCCTCTCCATCTCTCTCTCCTCTCTCTCTCTCTCTCCTCTCTCTCTCTCTCTCTTCTCTCTCCTCTCTCTCTCTCTCTCTCTCTCCCTCCCTCTCTCTCTCCTCCCCCTCCCTCCCTCTCTCTCTCTCTCTCTCTCTCTCCTCTCTCTCTCTCTCTCTCTCTCTCTCTCCCTCCCTCCCTCCCTCCCTCCCTCCTTTTCTTTTTTTCTTTAAACATAATGTCTTATCTTTAATTTGTCTAGCAGTGTTTTTTGTTATTCTTTCAGATATAACATTCCTTGGCAGTTAGACAAATTTATATTTGTGCACCAGCCGCAGGTAATAATTGTCTTCTGTTTGAAAATTTATATTTAATGCAAGCTCTGTCAAAAATGGAGGAATTAATATAATCAATAAAAAACAAAAAAATCCCAAATGTTGTAAACTTTGTTGCATGCAGGTCAGAGTGTTTAATGTGCACATTCAGAGCAAAATGTTGTTGTGCACGCCTGTCCTGGACACAAGTGCATGTACCTTTGTAGGCCATTTATACTAACAAAAATATACCCAAATTAACAAAATATGACCAGTATCAATATTTAACATTTTAAAATCATGTCTTGGATATCTTTTCAGCTGTATACCATCTTGTTTTCATACGTATTAAAGATACTGAGACATTGTGTGTTTAATTAACATACTTGATAATATTGTGTCTCTAAGTTATGATATCACAAGACACTTGGGGAGTATCCTCTATTTATTTTTAAACCATAGGTGGGCATTTAGGATGACATGGGCTGGTATGCATAAATCTCAGCTGATGATTCACAAACAACCATGGTCTTCGACCATTAGGTCTTAATTTAACTACTGACATAATATCTTTAATTAGCATATTTTTTGACATTGTGTCTTTAAGTGACCTATTTGCTTACAACGTGTCTTTGATTAACATATTTGCTGACATTGTGTCTTTAATTAGCATATTAACTTCTACTGTGACTTTAATTAACATATTTACTACTATTTCTTTAGTTAACATGTTTCCTAACATTGTGTCTTCAAACATACTTGTTCACATGATATCTTTAAAGAGAATATCTTGAGTGAGAAGCAAAAATTAAAATATTGTTACATTCAAAATTATCATAGACAGAAATAAGTATTGAACTACACATACTATAAACACATGTATTTAGATTCTGAATGAGAAAATGTAAGTGCATTGTAATTTTATTAATGAAACAAGGGCTACATTAGACTTACTGTGCTGGTTAGAGAATACAACACAAGTCACTGGTGGATACCATTTATCTTACATGTTTTAAAACGTATCTTACCTGCAAAAGCAAATTGGATATGTTTTTAAACAACAAGTTGTGAGATAAATGGTATCTGATGGACACAAATGTAGTATTCTATTTCTTACATCTCCTCAAAAACCAGGTTTTAAGCAAATTTAAACATCTTTTCCAATTTATTTACGGCCCTAGGTCTTGTAGTTAACTTATGCATCACAGACAAATGTCAGATTAACTTGTACGTCACAGTGTAATTGATTTCGATTGTGTGGGTTTTTTTATTGGATGGTATGGCACTGGTGACCTGGACATCAGGCCAGTATTTTTTTATTATTCGGTTTACGAACCCGCCGACGTACATTTTGCTCCCCAAAAAAATATAAGTAGTATTTTTCACTTTTATTTTTTATTTTTTTGCTGCCGACTTCCACAAATAGCTCTAAAGAATTTTTTTTTTACCATTCTAGTCTATTGTGACGCATTTCGTAAGGTAACAGGGGTCAAACCTTTGATCAGTGTAGGTAGCTGTTTGATGTTTTCTCTGTAGCACTCTTGCTTCTCTCACATTAAAAGCATCAGTATTGTCTATTTTCCCACAGGAAATGTGGGAGCTTAGAGGTGCCTTGTCAATCTTATTTTCTTACAAAGAATCCACATCTATCAAAGTAGCCATGTTAAACAAAAAATCACCCCTACTCATACACCCCAAACAGGTTTTTTTTTGTTTTTTTTTCCTTCCTCCTACCTTTGTGCACAAAAGTTCTTGTTCGTAAACCTAAAAATTAAAAAATACTGGCCTCACCTAGGAACAGCAAGTCGTATGTCTTGAAATTGTTACCACACATATATGTGTTAACAGTATGTGTTATCAAAAATAACTAATGATGTTCTCACCAATGGGTGTGTAAAAAAACTAAAAATCATAATTACAAGTGGCATCTTTAATTAGTTAAATATTTATTTCTGGTAAATAACTGCACATTAATCAATCCCACACATAATGATTGCATAAATAACTCAGATATGTCGAAATTGTAATTCCATTTCATGCTTATATCCAATTACGGTTCAAGCACACTGTCCTGGGCACACACCTCAGCTATCTGTCCAGGACAGTGGGTTAGTTGTTAGTTGGTTAGTGAGAAAGAAGAGGGTGTAGTGGCCTTACACCTACCCACTGAGCCCTTAAGAACTCGCTCTGGGTTGGAGCCAGTACTGGGCTGCGAACCCTGTACCTACCAGCCTGTAGTCTGGTGGCTTAACCACTGCACCACCGAGGCCGGTATTGTAATTCCATTAGTCGTCCTTTAAGGATTCTTCAATAAAAACTTTTTTTAACTAGTCAGTTATTTAGTAAATTCTTTTATCGGCATATAGTTGAAGGTGTCATGTTTACATTTTAATGCAAAACTTAATGAATAATGTTTTTTTACGGGAAGCCATCATGAATGTGTGCAATGAGAGATATAGCACCTTTAAAACTTGTTACCATGGCTACAAATGATAGATCGTCCCAGGGCTCGCCATATGGTGAAACGCTTGGACACTTTTACATCAGAAAGGCGTGCTACTGTGTCAGAGATGGCCCAAAACACACCAGTGTCTGATGCTGTTATGTGCTTCTGACTTCTGAATAGACAAAGGAAGTCCATAAATTGACAATAAAATGTATTGATCAAACTGAAAAAAAGAAACAAAAAAGCTGAAATGGGATAATTTTTTGTTTACCAGTTCCATATTCAAAATTTAATTATCCTCCTGTTGTTTTAAGTTTTTTCAAATCTAAGTTGAGATCCAGGGGTGAAAAGTTAAATTTTTTTTTAAAGACATCACTAGAGCACATTAATTTATTAATCATCGGCTATTAAATTTTGATATATTATAGTCTTAGAGAGGAAACCTGCTACGTTTTTCCATTAGTAGTAAGGGATCTTTTATATGCACCATCCCATAGACAGGATGGCACATACCACAGCCTTTGATATACCTATCATGATGCACTGACTGGAACGAGAAATGGCCTAATAGGCACACCGACGGGGATCGGTTCTAGATTTATCACATGTCAGGGCTACATCCAGCCCCATTCAGGGATGAAAACCTTAAGTCCGAGGTCTTAGTGTATTTAATTTATTTCAGGTGTTTGTTTCATTCAGTAACGATGGACTACTGAGAGTGATTTATTTCTGTAGAGATAATGCATATCTCACTTCAACTAGCCGCAGCTTACGCTCAGTTCTGTGGTGAGTTTCAGCTCCTCCCGCCAATGCCCCCTCCTCCCCCGCGAAAATTAGTCATATAACACACTACTGTATACAGGATTAGCACTTTGTCCTGAAAACCCAGTCAAAGACATAAAAATGTTAGTTGTGGTGATGTAGTATCACAGATATTGTCATCCTGGATGCCATTTTCAGTATTTCAAAGTGTTCAATACCTTTTGGTTTTCATTCATTCATTCATTCATTCATTCATTCATTCATTCAGTAATCATCTATCCAGCAACCATTCATCTATCCATTCAGCCCTCCATGCTTCCATCCGTCCATCCGTCCATCCATCCATCCATCCATCAACCCAAATCCCACCTGTTAATTTTTGTCCATCCATCCATCCATCCATCCATCCATCCATCCTTCCATCCATCACACTTACATCCATCCTTCCATCCATCCTTCCATTCATCCTACCTTTTGTAACATCCAATAGCCAATGTATCCATCCATCACCCTTCCATCCATCCTTCCATCCATCCATCCATCCATTCATTCATTCATTCATTCATTCATTCATTCATTCATTCATTCATTCATTCATTCATTCATCCATCCATCCATCCATCCATTCACCCACCCACCCATCCATCCATCCATCCACCCACCATTCCTTCCATTCATCCTTCCCATCCATCCAACCATCCTTCCATCCATCCATCCATCCATCCATCCATCCATCCATCCATCCATTCTTCTATCCATCCATCCATCCATCCATCCATCCATCCATCCATCCATCCATCCATCCATTCTTCTATCATCCATCCTTCCATCCATCCATCCATCCATCCACCCATCCAGCCATCCATCCATCCATCCATCACCCTTCCATCCATCCATCCATCCATCCATCACCCTTCCATCCATCCATCCATCCATCCATCCATCCATCACCCTTCCATCCATCCATCTATCCATCCATCCATCCATCACCCTTCCATCCATCCATCCATCCATCCATCCATCAGTATATATATGCTGTTGACTACTATCACTTTTACTTAAAGTTTTATTTATCATTACTTTCACTTTCAGTTTCACATTTATCCCAGACACAAATGAAATAGTTACTGGTTGTATAGGTTTTGTTGAAACCTGGTATATTAAGGGAATAGAGGTAAGATTGTGTGAAGCATGGTACAAATGTTTCATTAAAAAACCAAACCAAACCAAAGCCATTTAGCAACACATAGATGTACATGTTCGACTACTCAACAATTAAGGATTTTCTGTTATTTCTTTTTACATTCATCAGGGTATGGAAAAAAAAAATCATCCGCAGACTGTGTGAATCGCCGAAGCCGTTCTCATATAAGTAAAATTAATAACAGAACGTAAAATAAATAACAGACAATACTTATAATTAAATTTGAATCATACTTTCTAATAATAACACTAAAACTTCATACTTTATTTTGAATTATTTTTGGTCTGTAAACAATAACACTTGGTAAGACAACTTGACCATATAAAATGATGTTCCCTGATGACGATAACATTATGTTGTAATGACAAAAAAAAAAGTAAAGTTTGTTTTATTTAACGACGCCACTAGAGCACATTGATTTTTTATCTTATCATCGGCTATTGGACGTCCAACATATGGTCGTTCTGACACTGTTTTTTAGAGGAAACCCGCTGCTGCCACATATGCTACTCTTTTACGACAGGCAGCAAGGGATCTTTTATTTGCGCTTCCTACAGGCAGGATATCACAAACCATGGCCTTTGTTGAACCAGTTATGGATCACTGGTCGGTGCAAGTGGTTTACACCTACCCATTGAGCCTTGCGGAGCACTCACATAGGGTTTGGAGTCGGTATCTGGATTAAAAATCCCATGCCTCGACTGGGATCCGAACCCAGTACCTACCAGCCTGTAGACCGATGGCCCAACCACGACGCCACCGAGGCCGGTATGTTGTAATGAATGTAACGAACATTTAATTATTAAGTAGCCGACTCCAACTGATAAATGGTCAATCCAAAAGCAATAATATAAAGTCATATTGAAAGTTTAAATTAAAAAACATTTGTGTGAATTTGTTAAGCAATATATTTGCTAAATGCAACTTTAGTTTGGATTTGGTGAATGGCAGCTGCAAACCTGACAATTTCAAGGTCATTTATCAGTTAATAATGTTTTTATTAGTCTTCTACCGGTGCAACTTGAGGGGACTGTAGGTTTCGTTTCTGTTATTCTGTCTGCCTGTCTGTCTGGATATCTTTCTGTGTGGATACCTGTCTGTCTGGATATCTGTCCCACATGAAGTGTTTTGGATTTTTTGCTCACAGTGCCTCAAGATACTTAGCTGATATTTTGTATAGAGCTTTATCATGTACTGTTACAGACCCAGTCTGACATTCATGGTGATTTACTAATTTTTTAAACAATTATGGCCCTTCAGATGTTTTTCAAATGTTTAAAAAAAAATGTTTTATCCCACTGCCCCCTTTCTTTTCTCTCCTTTGAATTCCATCTCATTTCTTCCCAATCTGGCAAGTCCTATCTTTCAACATCTTTCACTGTCCACCTCCACATCCCAATCCTTGTCTATCCAACTGCAACAGGTGCTTGTCTCTTGTGGTTATCTGTGTGACATGCCTGCCATTCCACATCAGCTTTTAGCTGTGGGCTTAGTCTGACCACTTCGGAGAGTGTTACTTCTGGCATTGTTAAGAGGCACTTGTAAGCACCTACTATACACCCCTACTTCCAGTGTTCATTAGTTAGTGCTGTGGGTCAGACCAGCTTTATTAGCAGCAGAGGACGAGAATGCCAGGTGGGTGCAGGGATATACACAGAGACTGCACCCATGGAGACAGGTAGGTATTGGTTTTTCCCCTACCGGTGAAACCTGAGGAGAAAATTGGTTTCGTTTCTGTTATTCTGTCTGTCTGTCTGTCTGGATATCTGTCTGTCTGGATATCTGTCCCACATAAAGTGTTCTGGAATTTTTGCTCACAGTGCCTCAAAATATTGAGCTGATATTTTGTATACAGCTTTATCATGTACTGTTACAGACCCAGTCAGACATTTACCCATTTTTTAAAAACCAGTTATGGCCCTTGATATTAGGAGACAACCCCTGCAATTGCCTGCGGTAATCGGCAATGCCGTGGAGATTGCTGCAGAGTTTTTCATTCTCTGTGGCATTTATTTTGCCAAGGACTATATTGGATTTTTTTTCAAGATGTATTTTTTCATTATTGTAAAAAATAAAATATACTTTGTGCACTGAAAAAAGATTAAAAGTAAATATTAAAACAGTAACGACACCGTTATTACTAAAGTATCTGAATCTCAGCTCTATAGGGGCATGATCGGAAATATATGTAAATTCCCAATCCAAAATTCAACAGGCACGTTTTTCTCTAACGTTTGCGAACTATTTGATTGGTTCCTGACGTGGCCATTTGGTTTAACGTGATGCACTTAAACCAGTGTAGCGGACATTTTTCTGCTCGGTCTAGCTTAACTTGATCTAGCATTAAAGCGAGTTCCAACTCGACTGTTCATAGCATGTGCATTGCAGGGTGAACTGGAATGCAAGGGGGTGACAGCTTATACATTATTGAACTGTAGCTATGGTGCGTTTCGGGTGTTTTATTCATCATACACTCCTACAAGTCACTTGAAGTGTTATGGTCAGCCTGATAATGAGATATTTATGTATATATATATATATATATATATATATATATATATATATATATATATAGAGAGAGAGAGAGAGAGAGAGAGAGAGAGAGAGAGAGAGAGAGAGAGAGAGAGAGAGAGAGAGAGAGAGAGAGAGAGAGAGAGCGGAGGAGAGAGAGAGAGAGGAGGAGAGGGAGAGGATGAGTGAGTGAGTGAGTGAGTGAGTGAGTGAGGGAGGGGAGAAAGAGAGTGAGAGAGAGAGAGAGTGAGAGTGAGTGAGTGAGGGAGGGGAGAAAGAGAGAGAGAGAGAGAGAGAGAGAGAGAGAGAGAGAGAGAGAGAGAGAGAGAGAGAGAGAGAGAGAGAGAGAGAGAGAGAGAGAGGGGATGAGGGAGGGGAGAAAGAGAGAGATAGAGAGATAGTTTAATACAATTTTCTCCGACATCTATATTGACAAAATATGCTACCCTTTTCTGGTGCCGAGTGGCCTAATCCACCAAAACAAAACAAACTTTACTGATTTACTTGGGTTTGAAAGGGGCATTGGGTCTTAGTGACAGATTTCCTAACTATTTAAATTCTATGTCCCATTAAATATATTCTGACACTTTGATGTAATATAATTAAAAGATAAAGATTGAGCTAGCATGTCAGTGCAGTCTGACTACGCTGTATAGGATAAATTGTTATCTCCTTACAACCCTGTTGTTCTTGATCGTGCACGTGTCATTTGCATGTTAACTCTTACGTGACTTTCAGTCAACGAATACCGCCACTGGTATAAATGAATCTTACAGCATATTGGCAAACAACACAAATAAACTCATCATTTAAATTTACTTACAATCCAGAGATGCAAACATGTTAACGGTAAAATTGCTGTGGAAAATGCTGTGGACACTATTTTTTCACGGCAATTGTTTTGACGTGGTCATTTTCTTAATTGCAGAGGTTGGGACATGTTGAAATTTGTTTTCTGGACTTTTTTTTTACCCACATATTTTGTTTATAGCTTTATCATGTACTGTTACAGATCAAGTTTGACTTTCATGGTGATTACATATTTTTCACAGTTATTGTCCTTGAACTTAGGAGATACGAATTTTTTTTAGCCTGGTAGTTAAAGCCATTATTGTATGTCAGTAAGGGCTAATCGTAGGCCTGTTGATTTACCGCAAAACGCGATTGATCCTTATGAAATTGTATTGTTTAAATCCCTTTTTTTTTTTTTTTTATCAAAACGCGATATACGCCAATTAAAAAAAAAACTTTTTACTGAAAATAAAAAAATTGATATATCGCGTTTTGCGCCTAAACTCTTCATGTATTCCTTTAGCAGTACTCTCAGAATGCTTGTTATTTTTACTTCAGCATCAGGCCACCATTCATAAGGGGAGGTCATTTAATGCTTCTCTTACCCCTCAAGATGTAAGTATTATATCCATCATTCACAAATCTGTATCATTCATCTGTCTGTCCATCCATTCACATGTCCATCTCCACTAGCGCATTCATCTGCCCATCTGTCCGTCCATCATCCGTTCATCATTAACTCCATTCATCCATCCATAAATGCTTGCATTTATCCATCCATGTATCCATGCATCCATCCATTTATTGATCATTTGTCCATCCATAAATCCATCCATTCATCCATGCGTCCATGCATCTTATCCATACATCAACCCATCCAGCCATTCCTCGATCCATCCATCTATCCATCCATCCATCCATCCATCCATCTGTCCATCCATCCAGCCATCCATCCATCCATCCATCCACCAACCCAAAACCCATCTGATTTTTCTGATCCCTCCATCGATGCATCCATCCATCCATCCATCCATCCATCCATTCATCCATCCATCCTTCCATCCTTTCATCTATCCATCCATCCATCCATCCATCCATCCATCCATCAATCAATTCACCAACCCAAAACCCATCTGTTCGGTTTTTTTATCCATCCATCCATCCATCCATCCATCCATTGATCCATCCGTCCATCTATGCATGCATGCATCCATCCATCCATCCATCTATCCATCCATCCATCCATCCATGCATCCATCCATCTATGCATCCATCCTTCCATACATCCATCCACCAACCCAAAACCCATCTGTTCGAGGGTTTTTTTATCCATCCGTCCTTCCATCCATCCATCCATCCATCCATCCATCCATCCATTCTTTCTGTCTGCAGTGGGTGCATGACTTGAAAGTGGACGTGAAGAATCAACTGCTGCTCATTCTCTCGGAAGGTGCCATCTTTATCATCGACTACCAGGTAGTTAAAGGCACTTGTGCCACTTTTTAAACACTGCAAAGTATTTCCATCTCACAGGCCATGGTATTCAATACAGGCACCAAAATAAGTTGAGAACCGTTGTCCAGGTTACCAAGAGGTTACCGTATGTCATAGTGTGCGATTTCGAGGAGAGTCCGGGAGCCTGAGGCTCGCAAAAATCATGTAGGGCTCTCTAGGTATCGTCATCTAATGGGGCACTTTTCTTCGCCTTTTCTCCACTATAAAGTATTATCATCAAATAGAGCATGGTAATATGTTTTTAAACATGGTATCACCATTTCTAACTAACTTATACCTTCATCTAATGGAGCCCTTTTCCCCACTTTTTAAACTCTGTAAAGTATTTCCATCTTTTTGGACATGGTAATATGTTTTTAAACATGGTGTCACAATTTCTAACTAACTTATACCTTCATCTAATGCAGCCCTTTTTCCCACTTTTTAAACACTGTAAAGTACATGTATTTTTATCTTTTAGAACATGGTAATGTGTTTTTTTAGAAATACTACCACAATTTCTAATTAACTCATAAGGGACATAAATTTGATAATAACTGGTACTGAGTTTGTTATTCTGTTTATTACCTCAGCTATTTTTTTAAGAAGGCTTTTATTTTTTTTTATCCAATAACAATATACAATATACAATAAAATCTCAGGTCGAACTCAGAATGGTCCCAAATTTTCTGACACATACCTTCATGTAATGGAGCCCCTTTCCCCATTTTTCAGTGGGGATTTCCCTCTTTTTAAGGCATGGTAATGTGTTTTTAGACATTTTACCACAAGTTCTAATTGACTAATTAAAATATCTGATGCCGAGTTTGTTCTATTTATCACGTCAGCTTTTTTCTTTATCCAATAACAATGTACAGTATACAGTAAAATCGTAATGGGTCGAACTCGGAAGAGTTGAATACACTGCAATGCTCGAACCAAAAACAAAGTCCTGAGTTATGCTTATAGGATGTTGACCGAATGGTTAGATTGAATTACCCGATGGGTCGAACACTTTCTCAAGCACCTGACAGGGTTCGAGCCAACAGGATTTAACTGTATATACATGTAGTAGCGACGTAAACCACTACATACTGTTCTCGGTATTACTAGTACTATAAAATTACAAATAGAGAAATACATACTCTATAAAAAACTGTTCACATAAAGAGTTTGATGAAAACTGGGCACCTTGGCAAAGATGTCTAGAAAATTAAACTTAGCCTTAATAGTTAAAAATAACTCCAATATAAGACACATACTGTTGGTGGTGGGTTTTTTGTGGGGTTTTTTTGTAACCTAAAAGCCAATAACGTTTGTTTTCTATATTTGGAAGTATGGATTTTTCTTTTCTTCTTTTCTCTCTGTCTATCTGTTTAATTTCTCTTTTATTATATATTTAGTCTGTCATTAATTTTGTGCTCCAAATTTGACTGTTTCAATTAACTAGTAATTTTATTGAATGCACTTTATATTTATGTATCTATTGTAAGATAATGATTTCAGGGCCCCAACCCTGACATTATCAATATATAAATATCTGTGGCAATAAATATATTTTAAAAAAACCCAAAATATTACTGGTACTATAACTTTGTATGATGTTCACGTTCACAGGTAATTAAATAAAAAGGAAAGTTCTATTTATTGTCCGAAACAATATCTGCAATGAATGGTATTAAAATAAGACTTTATTACAAAGTTAATAAAAATTCAGCTGCGTAAATACAAACTCTTTAAACTACATGACATCATTGTGTAGGTTTGGCAAATCATGATGATGCCATATTTAGTACCGACAAAGAAAGAAGTGTTTTATTTAACGACGCACTCAACACATTTTATTTACGGTTATATGGCGTCAGACATATGGTTAAGGACCACACAGATTTTTTTAGAGGAAACCCGCTGTCGCCACATAGGCTACTCTTTTACGACAGGCTGCAAGGGATCTTTTATTTGCGCTTCCCACAGGCAGGATAGCACAAACCATGGCCTTTGTTGAACCAGTTATGGATCACTGGTCGGTGCAAGTGGTTTACACCTACCCATTGAGCCTTGCGGAGCACTCACTCAGGGTTTGGAGTCGGTATCTGGATTAAAAATTCCATGTCTTGACTGGGATCTGAACCCAGTACCTACCAGCCTGTAGACCGATGGCCTGCCACGACGCCACCGAGGCCGGTAGTACTGACAAAGTCATTGGTTAGTAGGTAGTACTAAACCAAATAACTTCCGGCTGGGTCAAAGTTCGAGGTGCACCCAACTTTTGATAGAGAAGTGAACACCACAAGTCCTGTGATTGGTTATAAATGTGAGTGTGTTGGTTGTAAAAAAATAATAGTTTCATCTGGGTAAAAAAAAATATGCAATTTTATTTCATCTAGTACCAATGTGTCAAGTAGCCTTGTGCTTGAAACATGTATGGGGTACCTGTAAAAAAAAGTACTCAAATTTTGTGCGGAACTAGGGTAGTCATAGATGCTACCCGTTATCTCAGAAACGAGCAGCTTGACCCCCAATTTTTTCTGATTCACTTTAAGTGTGAGGGGTGGTTGTATTTATATCCGTGGCGTTTATGTTGATTGATATACTGCAGGTAGGAGTTTTAGCCACATATGTTACTATTGTCATCTATGGGATTTGATTTGGTAGTAAGTGCCAAATCATCCAATAATACTGTATGTTACACCAATGCATAATAATATCTCACTGAGAATTTATGATTTTTATTTTCCCTGTTATGAGTGCCAGCTGGGGTAATAAAACACTTTATGCCATTATTTTCCTTTAAGATAAAAGAAAGAAGTTTTGTTTAAATTAGTTACAGATTTTTAAGTGTTACATTTAATTATGTTTACTGTTTGGTCTGAAACTGTGTTACTTTTTAATAGCATTTTGATTATTGTTTATTTATATGGTTTTACAGGAAAATATACAAAAGCAAAAAATAACCAATCTGTATATGGAAACAGCCTCTTTCAGATGGTAAGTCATTGCACTAAAAATATCTATACCATAAATGAAACCATAATCATAATTAGAAACCATAATCGCATTCCTGCTGGTCAGATTATCAAGATCAGATATTGATGTTATCCATAGGCTCTCTTTCTCCCTCCCACCTCTCTCTCTCTCTTTCTCTCTCTCTCCTTTCTCTCTCTCTCTCTCTCTCTCTCTCTCTCTCTCTCTCTCTCTCTCTCTCTCTCTCTCTCTCTCTCTCTCTCTCTCTCTCTGTCTGTCTGTCTGTCTCTCTCTGTCTCTCGCTCTCGCTCTTCCGTGCACTCTCTCTGTCTCTGTCTCTCTTTGGCTCTCTATGTCTCTCTTTGTCTCTGTCTCTCTTCCACTCTTCTGCGCTCTCTCTCTCTCTCTCTCTCTCTCTCTCTCTCTCTCTCTGTTTCTCTTTCTCTATCTCTCTTTGTCTCTGTCTCTCTCTTCCGCTCTTCTGCGCACTCTGTCTCTCTTTTACTCTCTCTGTGTCTCTCTGTCTTTCTCTCGGTGTCTCTCCCTCTCATTCTTTCTCTCTCTGTCTCTGTCTCTCTCTCTGAATATGTAGTAAAAGAAAAGCTCAAAGCTAATTTGGTGAATGTTCCTTGTGCTGAGGATTGATTAAAAACACTTTTTTTTTTTCATAATATTTTTGTACTATTTTACTTATAGATTTTACTTAATTTACTTCTTAAATAAATAATTGCCATAATGATCAGTAATCACTATTAAGTTAGAATGCACATGTACAAAATGCACCCTTCCTGCTAAACATGAATGTGAAGTGTATTAAAAAATAAAGTTTGTTTTATTTAACGACGCCACTAGAGCACATTGATTTTTTATCTTATCATCGGCTATTGGACGTCAAACATATGGTCATTTTGACACTGTGTTTTAGAGGAAACCCGCTGTCGCCACATAGGCTACTCTTTTATGATAGGCAGCAAGGGATCTTTTATTTGCGCTTCCCACAGGCAGGATAGCACAAACCATGGCCTTTGTTGAACCAGTTATGGATCACTGGTCGGTGCAAATGGTTTACACCTACCCATTGAGCCTTGCACTCACTCAGGGTTTGGAGTCGGTATCTGGATTAAAAATCCCATGCCTCGACTGGGATCTGAACCCAGTACCTACCAGCCTGTAGACCGATGGCCTAACCACGATGCCACCGAGGCTGGTTGTGAAGTGTATTAAGTTTTGTTTTTCAAGTGTAACATACAACAATGTTAAATTTGATTGGATAACTGAGGTGGATTCTTTTTGTGTGGAACTAAAACAGGACTGTGTACTTTTCAATTTTGTTTTCCAGTTGCTGTTTTTATAATCACGGGGAATATGTAATAACAGGCAGTGGTGATGGATGCATCAAGGTATTACCTTTAGGATGTTATAGAAATTATCATACAAACAGTCAGTTAAAGGCATACTGTCACGGATTTAAGGAACTTATTTCTCTAAAACTGGATAATAAATAAAAATTACATTAATTGTTGGAAACCTTAACTGAACCATGATGGAGTGAAATCCATGTCAATCTTCTCTGCAATTTTTGTTTTTGAATTATGGACCATTGCCATAATTCAATTATTTTTACAAATATCATTAATGGAGTATGGTGGTTATGAAGATGGTTGAATAAAATACATTTAGGGACAAATCAAATTAGTTTTGTTCAGGTAATAGGCCTACTTTGTTAGACCATTAAATAGGTCAGTGGTCTGTGACAATATGCCTTTAACATTTAAGGTGATATTTTCTCCCATTAGGTTGTAAGTGGTGGGACATAGCCCAGTGGTAAAGTGTCTGCCTGATGCACGGTTGTTCTAGGATGGGGACAGGATGTAGTCCACTAGTGAAGCGTTTGCTTGTTGCGTGGTCAGTCTAGGATCAATCCCTGTTGGTGGACCCATTGAGCTATTTCTCGTTCCAACTAGTGCACCACGACTGATATATCAAAGACCATGGTATGTGCTATCCTGTCTGTCGGATGGTGCATATAAAAGATCCCTTGTTACTAATTGAAAAATGTTGCGGGTTTCCTCTCTAAGACTATGTCGAAATTACCAAATGTTTGACATCCAGTAGCTGATGATTAATAAATCTATGTGCTCTAGTGGTGTCGTTAAACAAAACAAAACTTTAAATTCTTATGATCTTCAAAGGCATTTCACTATTTTATAAATATACTCTTCAAAAAAAGTAATGCAAAGTCAGATTTTCATTGTATGTTTCTAAATCGTTTAATACATGAAAGAAACATGGCAGAAACTTGCAATTTGACACAGATAAACAACATTGACAGAGGCTGTTGTAACAGCCATCCAAGTTCCCAAGGTCCCGTTTGACGTCATGTACAGTCAGTAACGAGTGTGACCCCCATGAGAGTCAAGTACGGCCTGGCACCTCCTGCCCATCGAAGCAATCAGATAACGGATGACATCCTGCGGAATTGTAGCCCACTCGGCCTCCAAAGCGGCAGCCAGCTGTTGTAGTGTCTGAGGTTGGGGTTGTCGTCGTCGCAAACATCTATCCAGTTCATCCCACAAATTCTCGATTGGGTTTAAATCTGGGGATTTGGAGGGCCATGGAAGAACATTGATGTTGTTGTTTGCTAGGAAGGCTGTGATGATGCGCGCTGTATGAGGACGGGCATTGTCCTGCTGGAAAACTGTTGCCGTTGGCCATGTTGGGGACGACGTACGGGCGCAAGATCTCGTCCACATAGCGCTGTGCTGTCAAGTTCCCCCTGATGTGCACCAAGTCTGTCCTGGCGTTGTAAGAGATGGCTGCCCACATCATCACACTTCCTCCACCAAATCTGTCCACTTCCTGTATGCAATTGCGTGCAAAACGTTCACCTCTTCGGCGGTAGACACGTGCCCTTCCATCCTGTCTGCGGAGCATGAATCGCGATTCATCGCTGAACCACACGTGTCTCCATCGTCTTTGAGCCCATACCCTGTGTGCTTGACACCATTGTAGTCGAAGCTGTCAAAGCTGCTGGGTTAAAATCACGCCTCTAACAGGACGTCTGGGTCGCAATCCTGCCTCTCGTAGACGGTTCCGGACAGTCTGGTCAGAGATTCTACGCAGTCCTGGTATTGCAGATTGAGTGGAGGTAGCCGTGGTCGTCCTTTGGCGTAGGTGGCACAACCGGATGTAGCGATCCTGGGCAGGAGTGGTGACACGTGGTCTACCGGATCTGCGAAGGTCACGTGTTGATCCATGCACCTGGTAGCGGATCCATAATCTTGAAATGGTGCTAGGGTACACATTGAAAAGCCTCGCAACCTCTGATTGGGATTCGCCTGCTTCCAATTGTCCGAAAGCGTTGTTCCTCTGTGCTTCATTCAGTCTTGGCATTGTGAAAGCTGCGCTGACAGTTTTAAACTGAGTACAGCTAAGTCCTGAACCCTGCACTTTTATAGGGCTTCTTGTGCCTCTTGCACGTGCACACCATGCCGACCGTTCAAATCGCTGAATTGACCACAGGTGCAGTTTTGCGATTGTTAACTTTTTCACACCTGTCTTCAAGGTCATCAAATTCCGAACAACTTTGCTGGTGAAAATGCATTTGGTACGCTCCATTACACAACATACTTAGCATTCGGAACACAATGTTTGCACACATCCATATTTATTAGGAAAATTTCATTTTTGCGTTACTTTTTTTGAAGAGTATATTTAACAAAAATAAGACCCATGTTAACTGAACTAAGCTGCTGCTTGGAGTAAAGTTAAAGATTGTTTTGTTTAACGACACAACTAGAGCGCATTGATGTATTAATCATCAGCTATTGGATGACAAACATTTGGTAATTTTCACTTATAGTCTAAGGAAACTTGCTACATTTTTCCATTAGCAGCAAGGGATGTTTTATATGCACCATCCCACAGACAGGATACCACATACCACAGCCTTTGATATACCAGTCGTGGTGCACTGGCTAGAACAAGAAATAGCCCAATCTAGACAGATGCTTCACCACAGGGCTACATCCTGCCCAGATCCTACTATATTTTCCATTAGTAGCAAGGGATCTTTTATATGCATCATCCCACAGATAGGACAGCACATACCACAACATTTGATATACCAGTCGTGGTGCACTGGCTGGAATGAGAAATAGACCAGTAGGACCACTGACAGGGTCTACACAAAGTACTGACTCTGGAGGTGGTGATGTGATGCCTCAGTGTTTTGTATCAATACAAATATAATAGAAAGACTGAGTTCATGTCTTTCACTATTACTGCCTGTGATACATTGTCCAAGTTGATATTTTCCCAATGTGTGATAACAGCAAATATAGTGTGAGTCATTCATTTTATTTGGGTATTCCCAGCGAGTTATAAATAGTAAATATATGCATATTGAGTTAATATTTTTCTCTTGTATTTATTTCCCAATTATCAGGCATCTGCAAAAGTCATCTTAGGTTTCATTACACAGATGTTATCTGCCATTGAAACCCATGTTAAATTGCCCGACTTCAAAGGAAGACAGCCAATAGAATGGGTTCTCGTTGGCATTAACAACATACATCATTGTGAACATACATTATATAAGCATTTATTTTCACTCCAAAATTGAGAACATTTCCGTCTCAGGTTTTTGCTATATGACTGCATCTGACTGTAGTATCGGTCCGAACAGGTGGTTCATTAACCGATTCACTCCGGCTGTCACTTGCGCTATATATCCAGGTCCCAAAAGGTCGATGCACAATATTACAAACTAACATGAGCAAAATACAGCCAGAAGGCTTACCATTTAACAAACATTGTTATAATTCTACTCCATTTCCTAGAAGTGAATATGTGAACCATAACTTGTGTTACAATTAGGAACTACAGTGGACGTGATCAATGAACTCTCACCCGGAAGTGACCTGTGTAGTGAGACCTTAAGAAGGAGTTCATATATAAATACACGTATAGTCCGTTTGCCTGAAAAGCGAACCGATGAATTGGCTTATAGGTAGTACTAAACCAAATAACTTCCGACTGGGTCAAAGTTCGAGGTGCACCCAACTTTTGATAGAGAAGTGAACACCACAAGTCCTGTGATTGGTGATAAATGTGAGTGTGTTGGTTGTAAAAAACCCAAATAGTTTCATCTGGGTAAAAAAAAAAGCAATTTTATTTCATCTAGTACCACTAAGTCAAGTAGCATTGTTCAGACTTTCTTTTTTGAAAAACCCAGGAGTGCTAAAAATCACACTCCTAAAAATGCAGAGGTGGGAAAAATCGCACACCTCAAAATAATCAGAATTAGAAGCAAGAGACCGAGAGGAATTGAACCCATGAACATGATTAAGTTTGAGGAGCAATAGTTTCTAAATTAAATATCTTAAGGGTTAATGTTTTGTGGTTTCAAAATAAATATCCTAATTTAAGTAATATGATGTTTGTTCTCAAAGATGGAAGGAATGGGTCAAGAAAAAGAAACACCATGAACACGTCGATTTCTTATGTATTAATATGCATATCATGTTGCATTAAAATTCTGAATCATGATAATCTGTTGACTATTTATGAATAAGGAATTGAAACTGATTTGTTTGTGCTTATTCTGTTTTATTTAAACAAGTACAATAATTTTAGTTTTCATCACAGAATGATATGATTTCTCCATGGACACAAACCTGTGAACTGAATGTAAAAGTGTAACAACCACATGGCACAGGGTTATCACATTTATCATTATATTATAATATACGTCATGTACCTTCAAATTCTCTACTTAAAAATGATAATAATAATAATGTCATAACAGAGATAATGTCAACATCTATTGTTTTCTACCCAAATATATCTTACTACAATTTCTATAAATATATATTTTTACAAACAGGATTAACTTTGATTATCGGTGTACTGTAGTTAACACGTCATTTATTATACTACTAACTCGAATCATAGCAACCCATAAAAAAACAAAACAACAAAAAACCCAAAAAACCCCAACAACAACCCAAACAAACAAAACCAACCTAATGTAAATTTAATTTTAAAATATACATGCCTTACACTGGGTAAATTCGAATTACTGAGTTTAAATTAAATCGGTGTAAGTTTGTTTCAGGTGCCCGTCAACCGATATCATGTACTAGAAATCTGACTCTACCAAGGTCAGTGTCCTTGGCTTTACATCACGTGGCAGTATCGTGAAACAGAAAGTAGAAATATCTGGAGTACGTTGCTATGCTATTAACGAAAACAAAACCTGCTTTACTAAAAAAAATGGTATTTTTTGTTGGTGTACGCATTTAATGTGATATCAACATGTATAAACATTATACACATCATAGAATTATTGGACAACGCACCTACCGTATTATGTTTTCTGTACATGATCAAAATGACGACAGAGTAAAATATATTTTGCGATGTTACCTGCATTGTACGAAATTAAACACAACAAAACCGACAAGACCTTAATAATAAGTGAACTCCTAGCTGATTGGCTCAGTGTAAACATAACCAACCAATCGTGTTTCAATTTATAAAAAGTATTCTAGGAAGTTCATTGTGAACAGAATGGAAAGGTTTGTGGCGTTGTGGATTGGATTCAATAAACAATTAAAATGGCAGTTAAAAAAAAAATACAAGCGTGATTTGTTCAATTTAGGTAAATGTTATTTCGTGCCCGTCAGATTGAGTTGACGGGGGTTCATGGGCATGATAGCGCTCGAGCCTGTCAAAAACGAAAGTCTGATTGTTCTTGAAAAAAAAGGTACTCGAATTTTGTGCGGAACTAGGGTAGTCATAGATGCTACCCCTTATCTCAGAAATTAGCAGCTTGACCCCCATTTTTTTCTGATTCACTTTAAGGGTGAATATTGGTAGTATTTATATCTATGGCGTTTATGTCGATTGATACGCTGCAGATAGGAGTTTTAGCCACATATGTTACTATTGTTGTCTATGGGATTTGATTTGGTAGTATACACCCTATAACTCTATAATAAATAATGTTAAAACATATTAAAACATATTACTGAGTTTTAAACCCATTACCATCAAATTATTTAGATTTTTAATGCAGGGGTGAAGACAAAATGCTAGAACAGCCTTAGCAGCATTGCTATTGACGTAATCAATAATGCAGTACACTGAGCCTAGAACCGTGCATTCTCTCTGTTGGCTGTTCCATCAGTTGTCTTCATATCTGCATTGAAAATAAGATTTTGCCTATGCAATTTGATAATAATTTGTAAAGAAACTTTTTTTTATTAACACTGAATTATTGTTTAAAAAATGTTATTTGATTTGGTATGGGTTTAAAACGTAATAATGTATTTTTATATGAATTTTAACATTATTCATATGCCAATTTATAGGTTTCTTTTTCACGCAGACTATAATATATAAGGATGAATGTAAAATTCTGCTTCAAGCCTCGCAAAGTTCGCCATTATAGTATTTTACAGGATAAAATCTAGATAACCCGTGACATTCATTCACATGAGGGGGCAGAACGTAGCTCAGTGGAACAGCTCTTGCCTGATGTGCAGTCGATCAAGGATCGCTTCCCGTCGGTGGACCCATTGGGCTATTTCTCATTCCAGCCAGTGCTCCACAACTGGTATATCAAAGGCTGTGGTATCTACTACCCTGTCTTTGGGATGGTGCATATAAAAGATCCCTTGCTGCTAAAATCGAAAAGAGTAGCCTATGAAGTGGCATCAGTGGGTTTCCTCTCTCAATATCTACATGTATGTGGTCCTTAACCATATGTCCGACGCCATATAACCGTAAATAAAATGTGTGTAGTGGGTCGTTAAATAAAACACTTCCCCCTTTCCTTCTAACCTGTCAACTTCAGTGAACATCAAAAAGCTGTCTGCCTTCCTTCTTTCACCTGTTATTGTTTTATTTTATCAGGTATGGCTTATTTCTCGTGCAAGTGTTATTCAGGAGTTCAGAGGTCATTCAGGCTGTGTAACAAGTATTCTTTTTTCTTTTTTCACTAGTTTATTACATGAAAAATAATTGCCACATTTACATGTGCTTTATACTCATGTGGCTTCAGTATAATTGGTAACATTTTTAATAGAGATTATTTTCTACAAACCTTTATGCAATTACAATGTAGCAACTCAGAATTCACGGAGGATATACACTTAAGTCGGAAGTAAATAGTCAGTTATAACAGAAAACTAGAAGGGTTTCTAGGGTCTAGATTTGTCATAGCAAAATAATTATTAAAAAAACCCCCACCTATAAAATTAATTTATAAGAATTGTTCGTGATTTTTTGCAAATTTATCAATGTATAATGGTCAAAAATTGTATAAAATCGCGTAGCGTAGCGAAGCGATTTTATACTAAATTTGTGACTGTTATACATCAATAATTGATATTATAGCTGTAGATCTGTGAATCGGTCTTCATTTTCTGAACTTGCTGATTAGAAAACATGTAGTGGGCTTCCTCTCAAAGACTACATGTATATGTCAAAATTACCGAATGTTTGACTTCCAATAACTGATGATTAATGAATCAATGTGCTCTAGTGGTGGTGTTAAACAAACCAAACCTTTTTTTACTTTTTCTTTTTTTCATTTTCTAAGTAAATATATTTTTTGATATTTCTGTAAAAGTTTATTGTAGCAATAACTTCATCAAAATTTGGCTTCATTTTAGCAAATATGCAGTGGTATATAATATTATGTATTTTAATTATTGCAAAGTGAGTGATTCAGTAGCAGACTTTTATTTGGGTTATACCAAGTAAAACAGTACAGATGTTTATATTAATTGGTTTGCTACCGGCCTCGGTGGCGTCGTGGCAGGCCATCGGTCTACAGGCTGGTAGGTACTGGGTTCGGATCCCAGTCGAGGCATGGGATTTTTAATCCAGAGACCGACTCCAAACTCTGAGTGAGTGCTCCGCAAGGCTCAATGGGTAGGTGTAAACCACTTGCACCGACCAGTGATCCATAACTGGTTAAACAAAGGCCATGGTTTGTGCTATCCTGCCTGTGGGAAGCGCAAATAAAAGATCCCTTGCTGCTAATCGGAAGAGTAGCCCATGTAGTGGTGACAGCGGGTTTCCTCTCAAAATCTGTGTGGTCCTTAACCATATGTCTGACGCCATATAACCGTAAATAAAATGTGTTGAGTGCGTCGTTAAATAAAACATTTCTTTCTTTCTTTCTAATTGGTTTGCTAGTCTGTAACAGGTATTCTTGTCCCCTGGACTGAATTAGCCAGCTTTTGCATGATGCTAGATAAATCTGTCCAGTGCCCCAGGGCTAGACAATTTCAAAATATATGCCTGATGTCATAACTCATGTTTTACAACGATTGATGTCGTAATTCTTGTTTTTCAGAACTCTGTTGAATAACTTATTCCCTAAGCTGCCATTTCACGTTGGGTCATTGTTTTAAAAATATTTAACAAATTAATATTTTTAACTTTGTATTTATTGTTACATGTACACAAATGTAGTTACATTTTTATGTCATTACATCATGTGGACTATATTTTCCAACATATTATTAAATGAGTTTGTAGGTGAAATGTTCAGGAATTATTCTAGAATAAACAAACCGTAGCTTGCAAAATTAACGTTTTGTTACTGTAATTAATGAGCAAACAAAAGAATCAGTCACCGTTTTGATGTGTAGATAAGACAATTCCAACTGTTTTTGTAAGGGCCATGGTAAACCTCAACCTTCATAAAAATATGGGGTGGGACGTAGCCCAGTGGTAAAGCACTTTCTTGATGCATGGTTGGTGGGCCCATTTGGCTATTTCTCGTTCCAGCCAGTACATCACGACTGGTATATCAAAGGCCGTGGTATGTGCTATCCTGTCTGTGGGAAAGTGCATATAAAAGATCCATTGCTGCATTAGAAAAAATGTAGCAGGTTTCATATCTGACTGAGTCAAACTGACCATGTGTTTGACATCCAATAGCCGATGATTAAAAAATTTAGTGTGCTCTAGTGGTGTCATTAAACATAAAAACATAAACAATATTTTGTCCCTCGGGTTGGAATTATCTAATCTATAAGAAGTCGTGTTGTTTGTAATTATTAAAATTGTATTGTAATTTTTTGTGAATTTACCGATGTATACAGTGTTCTTGCTGAGTGAAAATTAAAGGAGGGTGGCCGCACAATCCCCCCCCCCCCCAGAAAACCCCCCCGCTGGAAAGCAAAGTGAAAATAGGGAAAGCTTGGTTAACATATATCATTGTGTGTTGGTTGATTTTGTGGAAATACCTACCCCTTATTTTTCCCCTCCGTATCTGGTACTGAAAAGTTGGTACAATGTACAAGCTGCCTCATCTTTAGTACTGTTAGTTAAAACAGATATTGTTGGTCTGATATTCACGGGTATTTGGTTTGCTAACCCAATCACAGTTTTAATATTATTATTTTAATAAAGATTTTAAGATATTTGAAAAAACAATTACGATTTTTAAAGTGATCCCCTAATGTGTGATAACATTTTTCTTTTTATTTCCACCTTCATCAAATGAATCTATTGCATTGATATCGGCAGCTGATAAAAAGTAGTTTTATTTTTGTAAAGGCGGTGTATACATTATTTGGCACCCAAAATAAATGAGTTTAATAATGAACACTACCAATTTTTTTTATTTTATATAAGTGGTGATATTTCCCCCCAAAATGATAAGTTTCTAATATTTTATAATGAATTGCTGAATAAACAAATGACAATAAGTAAAAATCATCAGTAATGACCAATTAAATCTGCAATTGAGGATGAAATATCAGACGAGAGTTAGTGGACACAAAAGACAGAATTACTGTGACAAATTTGATGCCAAATAAGTGGTTTATCAGTCAGAGATTGCCGATACGATAAAAATAAAATGTTTTCATTGCACAAATAAAATATAACTTTTATTGTATTTATATCAAACATACAAATGAATACTGGTATGGGACATAACAGGCTGTTAAAAAATAGCGTTAAATTACTTTGCGGTAACTGTCGTAAGCTACTGAAGTTTTCTGTTAGTTGCACTTTCACACACAACGCGGCTTGATTCCTTTGGTGTCCAATGTGCAGACTGACCAATTTTTTTCAGTGTGTGAAAAAAGTGTGCATTCGGAAATGGCACGGCTGGGTAGAAATAAAGAGGGGCGCACAAAAATAAAGAGGGGCGCACAAAAATAAAGGAGGGTAGTAAAACACGAAAGCAGGACAGGCCGCCCCACTTAATTGCCGCATTTAGTATAAAATTGCTACATGTGCTTTATCTGTCAGACCAATAGGGAAGTAAAAACGACAAACAATTCGTATATATTTCACATTGTACAGCAATAAACATATTGGGGTGCTTTTGTTGTTTGTGTAGAAACAAACAGTGTTTAAATAGAAATTAATAGCAAAATTAAGTTTCTAGGGCTATGGTATTTATGTAACTGTCTGTTGTAAACCGTGTGTCTAATGATGTGTACCGGCCTCCGTGGTGTCGTGGTTAAGCCATCGGACATAAGGCTGGTAGGTACACGGTTCACAGACCGGTACCGGCTCCCACCCAGAGTGAGTTTTAATGACTCAGTGGGTAGGTGTAAGACCACTACACCATCTTTTCTCTCACTAACCATTAACCACTAACCCACTGTCCTGGACAGACAGCCCAGATAGATGAGGTGTGTGCCCAGGACAGCGTGCTTGAATCTTAATTTGATATAAGCATGAAAATAAGTTGAAATGAACTACGATGTGTGTTTGTTTCCTCAGGTCTCCAGTGTCACGATGATCAGCCTCTTCTGTTCTCTAGTTCGAGGGACGGGTCAGTTATGATCTGGCGATTGGACAACTTTCAGAGGGTTTGTATATCAGTCCGAAACATTCGAGGTGCGCGATCACACTTGTGTGCCCAAGCGCATCATTTTTTTTTTTTTTTTTTAATTTTATTGACCCAGAAATGTAGATATTGTTAGGGATGTGACCCTGAATCACTATCTTGCAAAAAATGTTGAACATTAATAATATTAAATACGTATAATACATAAAGATTATTGTGAGAGTAAATATGTTCAGATTGATTCTACATTTTTGCGTAGAAAGAGAGAGGGAGGGAGGGAGGTCGGGGGGGGGGGGAGAGAGAGAGAGAGAGAGAGAGAGACAGACAGACAGAGACACACACAGAGGGGGAGGGGGAGGGGGAGAGAAGGGGGAGAGAGAGAGGGGGAGAGAAACAGACTGACGGAGGGGGAGGGGGAAGAGAAAGGGAGAGAGAGAGAGAGAGGGAGGGATTGACTGATTATGTCAATGTGCATCTTATACTCTACGTGTTTCCTGTGTAATGCTAATCGCTCGCCTGGTGCTTATGAGGCGAGTCATTGATCACTCACCTGATATTTTCAACTGGCAGTCTCATCTTAGATTGGGCGGGACGTGGCTCAGTGGTTAAGCACTCACTCGATGTGCGGTCGGTCTGGGATCGATCCCCGTCGGTGGGCCCTTTCGGCTATTTCTCGTTCCAGCCAGTGCACCACGACTGGTATATCAAAGGACGTGGCATGTACTCTCCTGTCTGTGGGATGGTGCATATAAAAGATTCCTTGCTGCTAATCAAAAAGAGTAGCCCATGAAGTGGTGACAGCAGGTTTCCTCTCCCAGTATCTTTGTGGTCCTTAACCATATGTCCGACGCCATATAACCGTAAATAAAATGTGTTGAGTGCATTGTTAAATAAAACATTTCTTTCTTTCTTCTTAGATTTTAACTTGTAATAATGTCAAAAAAATCTTTTCCAGTGATATATATCTTTGCATAAACTTGAAGTTAAAGTTTATTTTGTTAGAGAACATTGACTTATTCATCACCGGCTATTCGATGTCAAACATTTGGTAATTCTTAGAGAGGAAACTAGTACATTCTTCCATTTGTAGCAAGGGCTCTTTTATATGCATTATCCCACAGACAGGATAGCACATACCATGGCCGTTGATATACCAGTCATGGTGCACTGGCTAGAACAAGCCCACCAGCAAGGATTGATCCCAGACTGACCGCGCATCAGACAAACGCTTTATCACTGGGCTACATCCATCCACCGATTTGTTTTTGTAATTATATGCACTATTGTTTTGTGAATTTTTATATTTGTTGATGTTTAACAGTCATAAATGTATTGTAATTATAGGATATTAAACAAGCTTTCATTTAGTATCATGTTTATGTCCCGAGTGAAATAAATTTCAGTTGTCATGAGCTTTAGCGAATGACAAAAATTATTTCACGAGGTAAATAAACATGATACGAAATGGCAGCGAGTTTATTATCCTATTTATTACCCATAATCAATCTTAATTTATATCATTCATCTCATTTCGTTGACATTCCTATAAGGTTGTAGTACGCCAACTTATGATGTCATCCTGTGATATCAAAAGTGTTATGTCCTACTTGCCGTATCACTTTGATATGTACCAAAATATTTTTAACCATATGGGAAATAAAGTTTGGTTTGTTTGTGTCACACTCGTACACTGCGACTGTTACAGTTCATGAAGCTGGAGGTCGGTGACCAGGTGGTGTGGATGTCACTCAACCATGACGAGATTATCTGTCAGACCAATCGCGAAATCAAAGTGTACAACTTGGCCCATGTAAGTGTGACTATTTTTAACCCTTTATCTGTCAGACCAGTCGCGAAGTGAAAGTGTACATTAGCCCATGTAAGTGTGACCGTTTTTAACCCTTTATCTGTCAGACCAATCGTGAAGTCAATGTGTACAACTTGGACCATGTAAGTGTGACGGTTTTTAACCCTTTATCTGTCAGACCAATCGTGAAGTCAAAGTGTACAACTTGGCCCATGTAAGTGTGACTGTTTTTAACCCTTTATCTGTCAGACCAATCGCGAAGTGAAAGTGTACAACTTAGCCCATGTAAGTGTGACCGTTTTTAACCCTTTATCTGTCAGACCAGTCGCGAAGTGAAAGTGTACATTAGCCCATGTAAGTGTGACCGTTTTTAACCCTTTATCTGTCAGACCAATCGTGAAGTCAATGTGTACAACTTGGACCATGTAAGTGTGACGGTTTTTAACCCTTTATCTGTCAGACCAATCGTGAAGTCAATGTGTACAACTTGGACCATGTAAGTGACGGTTTTTAACCCTTTATCTGTCAGACCAATCGCGAAGTGAAAGTGTACAACTTAGCACATGTAAGTGTGACCGTTTTTAACCCTTTATCTGTCAGACCAATCGCGAAGTGAAAGTGTACAACTTGGCCCATGTAAGTGTGACTGTTTTTAACCCTTTATCTGTCAGACCAATCTTGAAGTCAAAGTGTACAATTTGGCCCATGTAAGTGTGACTGTTTTTAACCCTTTATCTGTCAGACCAATCGCAAAGTCAAAGTGTACAACTTGGCCCATGTAAATGTGACCGTTTTTAACCCTTTATCTGTCACTGTCAGACCAGTCAGGAAATGAAAATGTACAACTTGGCCCATGTAAGTGTGACTGTTTTCAACCCTTTATCTGTCAGACCAGTTGGGAAGTAAAAGTGTTCATTTGGTGCATATAAGTGTGACCATATTTAACCCTTTATCTTTTGAAACCAATCGGGAAATCAGAGTGTACAACTTGGCCCATGTAAGTGTGACCGTTTTTAACCCTTTATATGTCAGACCAGTTTGAAAGTGAAAGTGTACAACTTGGCCCATGTAAGTGTGACTGTTTTTAACCCTTTATCTGTCAAGAAGTAAAAGTGTACAACTTGGCCCATGTAAGTAACCATTTTTAACCCTTTATCTGTCGGACCATTTGGGAAATCAAAGTGTACAACTTGGCCCATGTAAGTTGACCACTTTTAAACCCTTTATCTTTCGAAACGACTCAGGAAATCAAAATGTATAACTTAGCCCATGTAAGTGTGACCATTTTTAACCCTTTATCTTTCGAAACCAGTCGTTGAAATCAAAGTGTAAAAAGCAAGCTTAAAGGGTTAAGCCATGAAGTTAATATTCGTACATGTATTGTGAAACCATATAATAGTGACAAGATCTTTGTTTTAGTTTTATAGAATTTTCGCATACATTCAATCGATGGTTACCAAGCTGGTTCGGTACCCGGGCAAAGATGGAAAACCAAACCGAATTCTGTGTGCAGCAGAGGTGGGTGCATGTTATTTCTCTACTATTATAAAAACAAGACACATTAAAAAAAAAACTGTTGGAGAAATTACACTCGTATCTTAAAATTGAATTGTTTTCTGAAATGCTACATATAGCAGCAGTTTTAGCTACTTAATGGTACTATTGGCATCTATGGGATTTTATTTAGTGGTATACACCCTGATGTTTTAAAGGTGCTTATTATTGTTTGTAGAAAAAAAAAATTGTTTTGTTTAACTAGAGCACAATGATTTATTAATCATTGGCTATTGGATATAAAAAATTTGGTAATTTAGACACATAGTCTTAGAGAGGAAACCCGCTACATTTTTTCATGAGTAGTAAGGGATCTTTTATATGCACCACCCCACAGACAGGATAGCACATACCACGGCCTTTGATATACCAGTCGTGGTGCACTGGCTGAAACGAGAAATAGCCCAATGGGCCCACAAATGGGGATCGATCCCACACCAACCACACATCAAGCGAACACTCTACCACTGGGCTATGTCCTTCCCCCTGATTTTTTAAAGGTGCTTATTATTCTGTTTGTAGAAATATAGTGATATCTGTGTAGATATAGTGATATCTGTGTAGACCTAGTGATATCTGTGTGGACCTAGTGATATCTGTGTAGACCTAGTGATATCTGTGTAGACCTAGTGATATCTGTGGATATAGTGATATCTGTGTAGACCTAGTGATATCTGTGTGGACCTAGTGATATCTGTGTGGACCTAGTGATATCTGTGTAGACCTAGTGATATCTGTGTAGACCTAGTGATATCTGTGTAGACCTAGTGATATCTGTGTAGACCTAGTGATATCTGTGTAGACCTAGTGATCTCTGTGTAGACCTAGTGATCTCTGTGTGGACCTAGTGATATCTGTGTGGACCTAGTGATATCTGTGTAGACCTAGTGATCTCTGTGTGGACCTAGTGATATGTGTGGACCTAGTG
>NC_054711.1:29608768-29617277 GCF_016097555.1 Gigantopelta aegis
CTCAGATGCTTGTTACTAGACACAGCGGGGTCTAGACTAGCTCATGTAGTTCATCTAGCTCAGTCTCTCAGCGGTGCTTGTTACTAGACACAGGGCGGGGTCTAGACTAGCTCATGTAGTTCATCTAGCTCAGTCTCTCAGCCGTGCTTGTTACTAGATGCAGGGCGGGGTCTAGACTAGCTCATTTAGTTCATCTAGCTCAGTCTCTCAGCGGTGCTTGTTACTAGACACAGGGCGGGGTCATCTAGCTCAGTCTCTCAGCGGTAGACTAGCTCATGTAGTTCATCTCTCAGCGGTGCTCAGTCTCTCAGCGGGGTCGTGCTTGTTACTAGATGCAGGGCGGGGTCTAGACTAGCTCATGTAGTTCATCTAGCTCAGTCTCTCAGCGGTGCTTGTTACTAGACGTGCTAGCTCATGTAGTTCATCTAGCTCAGTCTCTCAGCACTAGACGCAGGGCGGGTCTAGACTCTCAGACTAGCTCAGTGTACTAGATTCATCTAGTTCAGTCTCTCAGCCGTGCTTGTTACTAGATGCAGGGCGGGGTCTAGACTAGCTCATGTAGTTCATCTAGCTCAGTCTCTCAGCGGTGCTTGTTACTAGACACAGGGCGGGGTCTAGACTAGCTCATGTAGTTCATCTAGCTCAGTCTCATCAGCTCAGGTGCTTGTTACTAGACGCAGGGCGGGGTCTAGACTAGCTCATGTAGTTCATCTAGCTCAGTCTCTCAGCGGTGCTTGTTACTAGACGCAGGGCGGGGTCTAGACTAGCTCATGTAGTTCATCTAGCTCAGTCTCTCAGCGGTGCTTGTTACTAGACACAGGGCGGGGTCTAGACTAGCTCATGTAGTTCATCTAGCTCAGTCTCTCAGCGGTGCTTGTTACTAGACACAGGGCGGGGTCTAGACTCTAGTACATCTAGCTCAGTCTCTCAGCGGTGCTTGTTACTAGATGCAGGGCGGGGTTAGACTAGCTCATAGTTCTCTAGTCTCTCAGCGGTGCTTGTTACTAGACACAGGGCGGGGTCTAGACTAGCTCATGTAGTTCATCTAGCTCAGTCTCTCAGCGGTGCTTGTTACTAGACTAGACTAGCTCATGTAGTTCATCTAGCTCAGTCTCTCAGCGGTCTAGAGACTAGCTCATGTAGTTCATCTAGCTCAGTCTCTCAGCGGCTTGTTACTAGACGCAGGGCGGGGTCTAGACTAGCTCATGTAGTTCATCTAGCTCAGTCTCTCAGCCGTGCTTGTTACTAGACACAGGGCGGGGTCTAGACTAGCTCATGTAGTTCATCTAGCTCAGTCTCTCAGCGGTGCTTGTTACTAGACGCAGGGCGGGGTCTAGACTAGCTCATGTAGTTCATCTAGCTCAGTCTCTCAGCGGTGCTTGTTACTAGACGCAGAGCTCAGGGGTCTAGACTAGACTAGCTCATGTAGTTCATCTAGCTCAGTCTCTCAGCGGTGCTTGTTACTAGACGCAGGGCGGGGTCTAGACTAGCTCATGTAGTTCATCTAGCTCAGTCTCTCAGCGGTGCTTGTTACTAGACGCAGGGCGGGGTCTAGACTAGCTCATGTACTTCATCTAGTCTCTCAGTCTCTCAGCTGCTTGTTACTAGATGCAGGGCGGGGTCTAGTCTCTCAGCGGTGCTTGTTACTAGACGGCAGGGCGGGGTCTAGACTAGCTCATGTAATTCATCTAGCTCAGTCTCTCAGCGGTGCTTGTTACTAGACGCAGGGCGGGGTCGGCTCATGTAGTTCATCTAGCTCAGTCTAGCTAGATGCAGGGCGGGGTCTAGTAGCTCATCTAGTTCATCTAGCTCAGTCTCTCAGCGGTGGTTGTTACTAGACGCAGGGCGGGGTCGAGGCTAGCTCATGTATTCATCTAGACTAGCTCATCTAGCTCAGTCTCTCAGCGGTGCTTGTTACTAGACACAGGGCAGGGTCTAGACTAGCTCATCTACTTCATCTAGCTCAGTCTCTCAGCGGTGCTTGTTACTAGGTGCAGGGTGGGGTCTAGACTAGCTCATCTACTTCATCTAGCTCAGTCTCTCAGCGGTGCTTGTTACTAGACGCAGGGTGGGGTCTAGACTAGCTCATGTAATTCAACTAGCTCAGTCTCTCAGCGGTGCTTGTTACTAGACGCAGGGCGGTGTCGAGGCTAGCTCATCTACTTCATCTAGCTCAGTCTCTCAGCGGTGCTTGCATCCTACAATCAAACCACTGTTCCTAGACACAGGGTGGGATTATTTATAACACTCCCATCATATGCGGTCATGTGGGATGGAAAAAGTATACCCGAGGTGGTGGAAATTTCTACTTGGGACAAGGCTTGCCAAGTTGGAAGGCTGAAATTTTCACCACTGAGGGTGTACTGTTTCTATCCCACATGACTGCATATGATGGAGTCTTTTTCTTTCATCCATTCAGTAAATAAACTATTATTTTACATAAACAGACAAAGATGGTTGAAAAGGTAACTTTTTTATTTGACCATTTTATCATAAATAAACTACATTATCGTATTTGCTGTGTTTGTTTCATGTGTTAAATTTGATTTAACACTACAAATTAACAAGATAGCTTTTATAATGAAGGTTTTAATGATAAAATAATGATTTAAAATTGTCTGATGACCTCACATCACCATTTCACATTAATATGATGTTATATGTTATTAATGATGTCATATTAAGCACAAACATATGATATCCCATGTTGGATAAAAATTTCTGACATAGCTTTCTTTCATGGGATAGCTCTGTCCCATATTCCTGAGGACCGGCCTCGGTGGCGTCGTGGTTAGGCCATTGGTCAACAGGCTGGTAGGTACTGGGTTCGGATCCCAGTCATGGCATCGGATTTTTAATCCATATACCAACTCCAAACCCTGAGTGAGTGTTCCGCAAGGCTCATTGAGTAGGTATAAACCACTTGCACCGACCAGTGATCCATAACTGGTTCAACAAAGGCCATGGTTTGTGCTATCCTGCCTGTGGGAAGCGCAAATAAAAGATCCCTTGCTGCTAATCGGAAAGAGTAGCCCATGAAGTGGCGACAGCGGGTTTTCTCTGAAAAATCTGTGTGGTACGTAACCATATGTCTGACGCCATATAACCGTAAATAAAATGTGTTGAGTGCGTTGTTAAATAAAACATTTCTTTCTTTCTTTTATATACCTGAGGATGAGAGATAAAAATTTCTGACAGCTTTCGTTCATGGGATAGCTCTGTCCCATATACCTGAGGATGAGAGATAAAAATTTCATGGGATAGCTCTGTCCCATACACCTGAGGATGAGAGATAGAAATTTCTTACATAGCTTTTGTTCATGGGATAGCTCTGTCCCATATACCTGAGGATGAGAGAGAGAAATTGCTTACATAGTTTTCTTTCATGGGATAGCTCTGTCCTATGTACCTGAGGATGAGAGAAAGAAATTTCTTACATAGCTTTCTTTCATGGGATAGCTCTGTCCCATATACCTGAGGATGAGAGAGAGAAATTGCTTACATAGTTTTCTTTCATGGGATAGCTCTGTCCTATGTACCTGAGGATGAGAGAAAGAAATTTCTTACATAGCTTTCTTTCATGGGATAGCTCTGTCCCATATACCTGAGGATGAGAGATAAACATTTCATGGGATAGCTCTGTCCCATATACCTAAGGATGAGAGAGAGAAATTTCTTACATAGCTTTCTTTCATGGGATAGCTCTGTCCCATATACCTAAGGATGAGAGAGAGAAATTGCTTACATAGTTTTCTTTCATGGGATAGCTCTGTCCTATGTACCTGAGGATGAGAGAAAGAAATTGCTTACATAGCTTTCTTTCATGGGATAGCTCTGTCCCATATACATGAGGATGAGAGAGAAACATTTCATGGGATAGCTCTGTCCCATAGCTCTGAGAGAGAGAAATTTCTTACATAGCTTTCTTTCTAAGGACCTGAGAGAGAGAAATTTCTTACATAGCTTTCTTTCATGGGATAGCTCTGTCCTATGAGGATGACCTGATAGGATGAAGAGAGAAGAAAAATTGCTTACATAGCTTTCTTTCATGGGATAGCTCTGTCCTATGTACCTGAGGATGAGAGAAAGAAATTGCTTACATAGCTTTCTTTCATGGGATAGCTCTGTCCCATATACATGAGGATGAGAGATAAACATTTCATGGGATAGCTCTGTCCCATATACCTAAGGATGAGAGAGAGAAATTTCTTACATAGCTTTCTTTCATGGGATAGCTCTGTCCTATGTACCTGAGGATGAGAAAAATAGGCTAGCTCATATAGTTCATTTAGATAGTCTCTCAGAGGAGCTTGCATTGTAGTATTAAACCACCATGGTGAACACATTCTCTGATTGGCCACCCCCCCCCCCATCCCAACCAGTGCCCCACAACTGGTATATCAAAGGCCATGCTAAGTGTTGTCCTATCTGAGAAAGTATGTATGAAAGATCCCTTGTTGCTAATGGAAATATACTGATACAAAGAAATAAAAGATCACACAGATAGCAACAAGAAATAATGACTGCATCAAAAATCAGATCATATTGTCTGGAAACATATAGGCAACTCATTCAACACTAAAGACATTCGGTCCCACATTACAACTTGGTATGAAATACAGACATTACTACGCTAGTTGTGAATTACAGTTGGTCCACAATTCCATGTGTTCCCTTATTTCTTTCCATCAGTATATATGTTGCGGGTTTTCTCTAAGAATCTGCCAGAAATTACAATGTTTCATATCCAAAAGCCAAAGATTAATAAATACATTTTTTATTTGGTATTTGATTTGCTAGTATACGATTATGACTTTGCTTTAATCAGTAATCATAATCAACCAATAGAAACTGTGGTTGCAGGATAAACATACATGTACACAGATGAAAAGAACATAGACACAAAGACTGACAGACTGACAGACAGACAGACAGAATGTAGAAAATATAACAATACACACACACACACACATACATACACATACACATACAACACACACTGACACACACACACACACACACACACACACATGCACATTGATACTGACAAACACACAGACACACACACACACACACACACACTGAGGCACACACTGACACACACACACACACACACACACTGAGGCACACACTGACACACACACACAGACACACACTGACACACACACAGATGAAAAGAACATAGACACAAAGACTGACAGACAGAAAGACAGATCCTTGTTTAAATGTTCACTGCTTCATCATTTGATCAGTAAAATAGTTTATTAATACATTTAAAATACTGACAGCAAATAAGACATTATTTATAGATGATACTTTCTCTTTTACTACTAAAACTTATTATAGAAGTGCATTATGAGTGAAATTTATGCAGGATACTATGAAGGATCTTAACATATGTTACAACAATACACACCGATGGATGATCAAACAATGACCATAAAGTGCCAGCAAGATGTTTGTCAATCATCAAGTAGAAAACTTTGGCTCTTTGCTTCGCTCAACAGCATATTTGCTGAAGAGCAAAATCGAAACAACCTCAGACAACCTACTTGCCCATCTGCGGTGTACAAATGTGTACGTCAAATCTGTATGTGTAAATCATTGGCACAAGATACTGTATACTATGTAATCAGTTTTGTATGTGATGTATAAATATGTATGTTCTAGCAATCATTGATCCAAGGCGAGAAATGACCTGTGATCAGGTTGCCAAATGCGACCAATGTCCCGTTTAGGTGACTTAAATATTATAACAATAATGGCGTTAGTCGCCCAAATAATATTATATGGGTGATCTTCTTTAGAGCTATAACCTATGTGCCACTATTAATATTTGTATTCCACATTAAAATGATGCTCGTGGTTCTCTCACCATAATTTGCCAAAATTCATTATTTTTTGGGCCACCATATTTTTTGGCGAGTTTCGAGCCCTGACTGATCTGAAATAAAATGTATTATTATTATTATTATTATTATTATTATTATTGTATAATGTCTGCTATCTTCTTTGTTTTTGTTTTCAGTTTTGGTTATACAGACAATTATTAACCCTTGCACTGTCATCCATGCATTGCAACCAAAAGCCTTTACAGAAAGAGTGGTAAAGCTGTGTTGTTTTGATGTGGTAAGTTATAACATATAGTCAGTGATAGGGGTGGGACGTATCCCAGTGGTAAAGCTGTGTTGTTTTGATGTGGTAAGTTATAACATATAGTCAATGATAGGGGTGGGACGTATCCCATTGGTAAAGCTGTGTTGTTTTGATGTGGTAAGTTATAACATAATGATAGGGGTGGGACGTAGCCGAGTGGTAAAGCTGTGTTGTTTTGATGTGGTAAGTGGTAAGTGGTAAGTTATAGCATATTATAATCAATGATAGGGGTGGGACGTATCCCAGTGGTAAAGCTGTGTTGTTTTGATGTGGTAAGTTATAACATTATAATCATGAGGGACGTCTCCCAGTGGTAAAGCTGTGTTGTTTTGATGTGGTAAGTTATAACATATTATAATCAATGATAGGGGTGGGACGTAGCCAAGTGGTAAAGCTGTGTTGTTTTGATGTGGTAAGTTATAACATATTATAATCAATGATAGGGGTGGGACGTATCCCAGTGGTAAAGCTGTGTTGTTTTGATGTGGTAAGTTATAACATATTATAATCAATGATAGGGGTGGGACGTAGCCAAGTGGTAAAGCTGTGTTGTTTTGATGTGGTAAGTTATAACATATTATAATCAGTGATAGGGGTGGGACGTATCCCAGTGGTAAAGCTGTGTTGTTTTGATGTGGTAAGTTATAACATATTATAATCAATGATAGGGGTGGGACGTAGCCAAGTGGTAAAGCTGTGTTGTTTTGATGTGGTAAGTTATAACATATTATAATCAATGATAGGGGTGGGACGTAGCCAAGTGGTAAAGCTGTGTTGTTTTGATGTGGTAAGTTATAACATATTATAATCAATGATAGGGGTGGGACGTAGCCAAGTGGTAAAGCTGTGTTGTTTTGATGTGGTAAGTTATAACATATTATAATCAATGATAGGGGTGGGACGTAGCCCAGTGGTAAAGCTGTGTTGTTTTGATGTGGTAAGTTATAACATATTATAATCAATGATAGGGGTGGGACGTATCCCAGTGGTAAAGCTGTGTTGTTTTGATGTGGTAAGTTATAACATAATGATAGGGGTGGGACGTAGCCGAGTGATAAAGCTGTGTTGTTTTGATGTGGTAAGTTATAACATATTATAATCAATGATAGGGGTGGGACGTATCCCAGTGGTAAAGCTGTGTTGTTTTGATGTGGTAAGTTATAACATATTATAATCAATGATAGGGGTGGGACGTATCCCAGTGGTAAAGCTGTGTTGTTTTGATGTGGTAAGTTATAACATATTATAATCAATGATAGGGGTGGGACGTAGCCAAGTGGTAAAGCTGTGTTGTTTTGATGTGGTAAGTTATAACATATTATAATCAATGATAGGGGTGGGACGTATCCCAGTGGTAAAGCTGTGTTGTTTTGATGTGGTAAGTTATAACATATTATAATCAATGATAGGGGTGGGACGTAGCCAAGTGGTAAAGCTGTGTTGTTTTGATGTGGTAAGTTATAACATATTATAATCAATGATAGGGGTGGGACGTAGCCCAGTGGCTGTGTTGTTTTGATGTGGTAAGTTATAACATATTATAATCAATGATAGGGGTGGGACGTAGCCCAGTGGTAAAGCTGTGTTGTTTTGATGTGGTAAGTTATAACATATTATAATCAATGATAGGGGTGGGACGTACCCAGTAAAGCCCAGTGGTAAAGCTGTGTTCAATGTTTTGTGGTATGTGGTAAGTTATAACATATTATAATCAATGATAGGGGTGGGACGTAGCCCAGTGGTAAAGCTGTGTTGTTTTGATGTGGTAAGTTATAACATATTATAATCAATGATAGGGGTGGGACGTGGGACGTATGCCAGTGGTAAAGCTGTGTTGTTTTGATGTGGTAAGTTATAACATATTATAATCAATGATAGGGGTGGGACGTATCCCAGTGGTAAAGCTGTGTTGTTTTGATGTGGTAAGTTATAACATATTATAATCAATGATAGGGGTGGGACGTATCCCAGTGGTAAAGCTGTGTTGTTTTGATGTGGTAAGTTATGTGGGGTACGTAGTGGTAAAGCTGTGTTGTTTTGATGTGGTAAGTTATAACATATTATAATCAATGATAGGGGTGGGACGTATCCCAGTGGTAAAGCTGTGTTGTTTTGATGTGGTAAGTTATAACATATTATAATCAATGATAGGGGTGGGACGTATCCCAGTGGTAAAGCTGTGTTGTTTTGATGTGGTAAGTTATAACATATTATAATCAATGATAGGGGTGGGACGTATCCCAGTGGTAAAGCTGTGTTGTTTTGATGTGGTAAGTTATAACATATTATAATCAATGATAGGGGTGGGACGTATCCCAGTGGTAAAGCTGTGTTGTTTTGATGTGGTAAGTTA
>NC_054711.1:29617477-29642477 GCF_016097555.1 Gigantopelta aegis
ATAGGGGTGGGACGTAGCCGAGTGATAAAGCTGTGTTGTTTTGATGTGGTAAGTTATAACATATTATAATCAATGATAGGGGTGGGACGTATCCCAGTGGTAAAGCTGTGTTGTTTTGATGTGGTAAGTTATAACATATTATAATCAATGATAGGGGTGGGACGTATCCCAGTGGTAAAGCTGTGTTGTTTTGATGTGGTAAGTTATAACATATTATAATCAATGATAGGGGTGGGACGTAGCCAAGTGGTAAAGCTGTGTTGTTTTGATGTGGTAAGTTATAACATATTATAATCAATGATAGAGGTGGGACGTAGCCAAGTGGTAAAGCTGTGTTGTTTTGATGTGGTAAGTTATAACATATTATAATCAATGATAGGGGTGGGACGTAGCCAAGTGGTAAAGCTGTGTTGTTTTGATGTGGTAAGTTATAACATATTATAATCAATGATAGGGGTGGGACGTAGCCAAGTGGTAAAGCTGTGTTGTTTTGATGTGGTAAGTTATAACATATTATAATCAATGATAGGGGTGGGACGTATCCCAGTGGTAAAGCTGTGTTGTTTTGATGTGGTAAGTTATAACATATTATAATCAATGATAGGGGTGGGACGTATCCCAGTGGTAAAGCTGTGTTGTTTTGATGTGGTAAGTTATAACATATTATAATCAACAATAGGGGTTGGACGTATCCCAGTGGTAAAGCTGTGTTGTTTTGATGTGGTAAGTTATAATATATTATAATCTGAAAACATGATAGGGGTGGGTTCGCAGCCCTGTACCGGCTCCAACCCAGAGCGAATTCTTAAGGGTTCAGTGGGTAGGTGTAAGGCTACTACACCCTCTTATCTCTTACTAACCACTAACCAACTAACAACTAACCCACTGTCCTGAACAGACAGTCCAGATAGCTGAGGTGTGTGCCCAGGACAGCGTGCTTGAACCTTAATTGGATATAAGCATGAACATAAGTTGAAATGAAATTAATCTAATGTGTACCATGCATTTCATTTCAAGTCATTTTCATGCTTGCATCCAATTAAGGTTCAAGTACGCTGTCCTGTGCACACACGTCAGCTATCTGGGCTGTCTGTCCAGGACAGTGAGTTAATTGTTAGTGGTTAGTGAGAGAGAAGATGGTGTAGTGGCCTTACACCTACCCATCGAGTCATTAAAACTCAATATGTGTAGGAGCCGGTACCGGGCTGTGAACTCTGTACCTACCAGCCTTATGTCCGATGGCTTAATGACGATGCCACAGAGGCTGGTTACCATGCACTGAGATGGACATCTATGCATGCATCTGACAACGACATGAGATCAGTTGATGGTAGGCGAGACAGTTATGTCTGTGGAAGTCTTATCTAGCTAAAGCTAGCTGTTTACAGTTAAGTCTGTGGAAGTCTTATCTGGCTAAAGCTAGCTGTTTACAGTTAAGTCTGTGGAAGTCTTATCTGGCTAAAGCTAGCTGTTTACAGTTAAGTCTGTGGAAGTCTTATCTGGCTTAATCTAGCTGTTTACAGTTAAGTCTGTGGAAGTCTTATCTGGCTAAAGCTAGCTGTTTACAGTTAAGTCTGTGGAAGTCTTACCTGGCTAAAGCTAGCTGTTTAAATTGTTTGGAAGAATGACTTCTAATAATGAGAATTAATTAACTGAAGGGCAGCATGTACATATAATTTATAACTCAAGTCAATTAATATCTTTGACTACTTTTGGGAAGTCAACTGCTCTGTGAGCCAGAAATTTGGCTTCTCATCAAAAGTTGAATTCTTTTTCAGTCGTTGAAATCTTATAAAGATACCCTCATCCTGGCTGGTCTTAGCAACGGAAAGGTAAAACATTGTAAATATTCCATATTCTCTCTTTACTGTCTGAACCCACTGGCTCACATCTTTGTCTCGTGTACGGTTAGATTCTTCTGATCAATTCCCATCCCCCTCACTCACTCTCTCTCTCTCTCTCTCTCTCTCTCTCTCTCTCTCTCTCTCTCTCTCTATGTCTCTCTCTCTCTCTCTCTCTCTCTCTCTCTCTCTCTCTCTCTCTCTCTCTCTCTCTCTCTCTCTCTCTCTCTCTCCCTCCCTCCCTCCCTCCCTCCCTCCCTCCCTCCTCTCTTCTCTCTCCTCTCCTCTCTGTCTGTCTGTCTCTCTCTGTCTTTGTCTGTATGTCTGTCTGTCTCTCACTCACTGACTGACTGACTGACTGACTCACTCACTCACTCACTCACACTCACTCACTCACTCACTCACTCACTCACTCACTCACTCACTCTCTCTCTCTCTCTCTGTCTCTCTATCTCACTCACTCACTCACTCACTCCTACTCTCCACTCTGTCCTCATCCTTCCTCTCTCTTTTCTTCTTTCCACATAAAGGTCTAAATTTTCTTCATTATGTCATCTGTAAATGACAAATTAAATAATGAAATATTTGTTTATTGTGGATTGCAGTCTCATTACCGTTAACTTTCAGATAGTTCTGCTTGATGCCAGGACGTCACAGTTTGATTCGATAAAACGCCACGAGAAGGAGATAACCTATCTAAGCACTGTCGATGAGATGGACACGACTGCGTTAGACCTGCCATCCAATCAGATCTACCTGGCATCTGGGTCCAAAGATATGCGAATTAAATTATGGAGTGTCGTGGTGAAAGAAAAAGAGGAAGAAGAGGTCGAGGAAGTGAAAAAGAGAAAGCTGGAGAACAAGAAAGTGAAAGTTGAAATCAAACTTGTTGTGTCTCTTGCTCTTTTGACCACAGTATGTGCACTAAATTTTATTCCAATTTTCCTTTAAAGGTGGTTGCTTGGATCGATTGATGGGTGGATGGATAGATGGATGGATGGGTGGCTGGCTGGCTGGGTGGTGGGTAGATGGGTGGGTAGATGGATGGGTGGGTGGGTGGGTTTTGGGTGATTGGGTTATGGATGGATATATGGATGGATGGATGGATGCATGCACGGATGGATGGATGGATGCATGCATGGATGGATGGATGCATGGATGGATGGATGCATGGATGGATGCACGGATGGATGCATGCATGCATGCACGGATGGATGCATGGATGGATGCATGCATGGATGGATGGATGGATGGATAGATGGATGGCTGGCTGGGTGGCTGGCTGGGATGGTGGGTAGATGGGTGGGTAGATGGATGGATGGGTGGGTTATGGATGGATGGATGCATGCATGGATGGATGGATGCATGCATGCACGGATGGATGGATGGATGCATGCACGGATGGATGCATGCATGGATGGATGCATGCATGGATGGATGCATGCATGGATGGATGGATGCATGCATGCACGGATGGATGGATGGATGGATGCATGCATGCATGGATGGATGGATGCATGCACGGATGGATGGATGGATGCATGCACGGATGGATGGATGGATGCATGCACGGATGGATGGATGGATGCATGCACGGATGGATGGATGGATGGATGGATGGATGCATGCATGCATGCATGCATGGATGGATGGATGGATGGATGGATGCATGGATGGATGGATGGATGGATGGATGGATGGATGGATGCATGCACGGATGGATGGATGGATGCATGCATGGATGGATGGATGCATGGATGGATGGATGGATGCATGCACGGATGGATGCATGCACGGATGGATGCATGCATGGATGGATATGGATGCATGCATGGATGGATGCATGCATGGATGCATGCATGCATGCATGCACGGATGGATGCATGGATGGATGCATGCATGGATGGATGGATGGAAGGATAGATGGATGGCTGGCTGGGTGGCTGGCTGGGATGGTGGGTAGATGGGTGGGTAGATGGATGGATGGGTGGGTTATGGATGGATGGATGGATGCATGCACGGATGGATGCATGCATGGATGGATGCATGCTTGCATGGATTGATGGATGGATGGATGCATGGATGGATGGATGCATGCACGGATGGATGCATGGATGGATGCATGCATGGATGGATGGATGGATGGCTGGGTTGGTGGGTAGATGGGTGGGTAGATGGATGGATGGATGGGTGGGTGGGTTATGGATGGATGGATGCATGCACGGATGGATGCATGGATGGATGCATGCACGGATGGATGCATGTACGCATGGATGGATGTACGGATGGATGGATGCATGGATGGATGCATGCACTGATTGATTAATGAATACAATGGATGGATGGATAGAAAGACGATAACAGAAGGGCAGATGGATGGATAGACTGATGGTTGGATGGATGAGTGACAGAATGGACTGATGGACAGAAGGATGAATGGATGCATGTATGCATTGATTGTTGGATGGATGGATCAGTAGATGGATATGTGAGTGGATGAATGGGCTTATGAGTGGGTGGGTCAGAGAATGGATGATTGGATTGGATAAATCTGCGTATCTTACTATTTTTAATCATTTGATTGAATTAGCAATCTTGGCAAATCTAATGCACCGAATTTTCTTAAACGCAGGTGTTTAGGCATTGTTTATGTGTTTAGGTCTCACTACACAGTTCACTTCCGAGTGAGAGTTCATTCATCACGGTCCATTATACAGTAGTTCTTAATTGTGACACCCGGTATGGTTTACATATTCACTTGGTGAAGAATTAAAACAATATGTATGTTTAATGGTAAGCCTTCTGTGCTAACTTATTTCCAATTTAGTAGTGAAAGAAAGGAAGGAACTGTTTTATTTAACGACGCACTCATCACATTTTATTTATGGTTATATGGCATCAGGCATATGGTTAAGGACCACACAGATATTGAGAGAGGAAACCCGCTGTTGCCACTTCATCGGTTACTCGATTAGCAGCAAGGGATATTTTATATGCACCATCCCACAGACAGGATAGCACATACCACAGCCTTTGTTACACTAGTTGTGGAGCACTGGCTGTAATGAGAAATAGCCCAATGGGTCCACCAACGGGGATCGACCCTAGACAATTTAGTAGTGAATAATGGTCATAGATACAAAACCCATTCATCACACTTCTCATTGGAAGTGTGTGTATTCCTGTGGATAAAGTTAAAGGTTGTTTTTGTTTACCAAAACCACTAGAGCACATTGATTAATTAATCATCGACTATTGGATGTCAACCATTAAATTTGGTAATTCTGACTCGTAGTCATCAGAGGAAACTTGCTACACTTTTCTTAATGTAACAAGGGATCTTTTATATACACTTTCACACAGACAGGAAAGTACATACCATGGCCTTTGATGAGTTGTGGTGAACTTGTAGGAATGAGGAAAAAAAATGAATCAGTTGAATTTATCCACCAAGGTGATTTGATCCTGTGACACAAGCACTTCAGGCGAGCACTCAACCCACTGAGCTACATCCCACTCCTCCCTCCTGTGGATGAGGCACTGGATAAAGATTAATGGAATGAACCTCGGTTTTGCCAGATGTCCATTGTGCAGACAAATTGTCTTGATCATGAATAAGGGGTGGGACGTAGCCCAGTGGTAAAGCACTCGCTTGATGCGTGGTCGGTTTGGGATCGATTGCCGTTGGTTGGCCCAGTGGGCCATTTCTTGTTCCAGCCAGTGCACCATGACTGGTATATCAAAGACCGTGGTATGTGCTTTCCTGTCTGTGCGATGGTGCATATAAAAGATCACTTGCTAAAGGAAAAATGTAACGGGTTTCCTCTCTAAGACTACCTGTCAGAATTACCAGATGTTTGACATCCAATAGCCGATGATTAATAAATCAATGTGCTCTAGTGGTGTTGTTAAACAAAACACTTTTTTTTTTATCACGGATAACGGTTTTGTTATTCAGATTCAATATACCAGTATACAAAACACTGAGAATTACCTTAAGATATAGCTAATTAGAATCAGCTGCACTGGTCTATAGCTGTATCAAAGGTCATGGTATGTGCTATCCTATCTGTGGGATGGTGGATATAAAAGATCTCTTGATGATAATGGAAAAATGTATCGGGTTTCCTCTGATGACTGTGTCAAAATTATCAAATGTTTGACATTCAATAGCCGATGATTGATAAATCAGTGTGCTCTAGTGATGTCATTAAACAAAACAAACTTTAACTTTTTTGATCTATAACTGGTCAAGGACAATCACAAGACAGTGTTTGGCCCACTTTACGTTAAACTGTTATTGAATGGACTTTTACTGAACATGAATTCTAGTCATGAAAAATCGCAACATTGTATCTTTAACAATAATAGACTTACAGAATATGTAACTGTCATTGAATGCAGTTTGGTAAATATTGGTCAGTTTTATTTTACTGGTGGACAATGCATGAATGAAAAAAGAGTAAAGTTTGTTTTATTTAACGATGCCACTAGAGTACATTGATTTTTTATCTTATCATTGGCTATTGGATGTCAAACATATGGTCATTCTGACACTGTTTAGAGGAAACCTGCTGTCGCCACATAGGCTACTCTTTTACGACAGGTGGCAAGGGATCTTTTATTTGCGCTTCCCACAGGCAGGATAGCACAAACCGTGGCCTTTGTTGAACCAGTTATGGATCACTGGTCGGTGCAAGTGGTTTACACCTACCCATTGAGCCTTGCGGAGCACTCACTCAGGGTTTGGAGTCGGTATCTGGATTAAAAATCCCATACCTCAACTGGGATCCGAACCCAGTACCTACCAGTCTGTAGACCGATGGCCTAACCACGACGCCACCGAGGCCAGTATGAATGAATGAATAAATTAATCTTTAACGACACCCTAAGACAAAAATACACATCAGCTGTTGGGTATAAAAGAAAGGCAGATATATGAATTTAATTATTTACATTAAGAATAGAAATTATATAACTTGGGGAACAAAGTCAGTCATGAAAATAATTCCTCTTGATCATGAATTCTATTAACCATGGATTGATTGATTTGATTTCAACTTATTTTCGTGCTTATATCCAATTAAGGTTCAAGCACGCTGTCCTGGGCACACACCTCAGCTCTCTGGGCTGTCTGTCCAGGACAGTGGGTTAGTTGTTAGTTGGTTTGTGGTTAGTGAGAGAGAAGAGGGTGTAGTGGCCTTACACCTACCATTGAGCCCATAAGAACTCGCTCTGGGTTGGAGCCGATACCGGGCTGCGAACCCTGTACCTACCAGCCTGTAGTCCGATGGCTTAACCACTGCGCTACCGAGGCCAGTCTTAACCATGGACTATTTTGTGTACAGTCAGACCTCGTTACAACGACCGTCATTACTACGACATTTACACCATCCGACCTCAAATTGTCAGGAACAAACGTACTTCAGTGTTATTCTGTTCATTACACCAGAATTCACACCTTCTGACACTGACAGAGCAAATTAGGAACAAACATACTTCAGTGTTATTCTGTTCATTACACCAGAATTCACACCTTCCGACACCGGCAGAGCAAATTAGGAACATACGTACTTCAGTGTTATTCTGTTCATTACACCGGAATTCACACCTTCCGACACCGGCAGAGCAAATTGGGAACAAACGTGCATCTGACATCTGAAAACACCTCTTTACAACGACATTACATAATCACAGTTACCGTAGCACGTTGGCAGTACACACACAGCCACTTAGAATCCTTGATCTCGTACTGAGCCGATTGTGTCACCTGCTGTCCGAGCTACTGATGTCTGCGAAATCTGTAGACAGGTATTGCTTTTGCAAATAAGCCTTTAGTTAACCAATTAAAGGATTAACTGAACAATAAAATCTTCTATTTCCATGATATTTTGTAAACGAAACAGGTACCAATCGTAGGTGTCTTGATTGGACTGACAGTGAATGCGCCTTGTTTAATATATTTAATGATGTTTTTTACAAACGTTTAATATGTTGTTTTTGATAATAATCGCAATGCATTAATTATTTAAATGCTATTCAGTCATCAGTTAATATTAATTAGTATTTTTTGTTACATTATTTTGGCAATGGAGATAACTCATGATAATTCAATACACTGGCAAATTCGATATAACGACAAAGTGACCCAGGGACGAACATGGTCGTTGTAAAGAGGTCTGACTGTATATGATATTTTTAATGTGCTGAAATGTCAATAAAGGTAGTACTAAACCAAATAACTTCCTGCTGGGTCAAAGTTCGATAGACAAGTGAACACCACCAGTCCTGTGATTTGTGATAAATGTGAGTGCGATGGTTGTAAAAAAAAAATAGTTTCATCTGGGCAAAAAAATGTATGCACTCTAGTACCACTATGTCATATAGGCTTATGCTTGAAACATGTATGGGGTACCTGTAAAAAACTACTTGTATTTTGTGCAAAATTAGGGTAGTCATAGACACTACCTGTTATCTCAGAAATGAGCAGCTTGACCCCCATTTTTTTCTGATTCACTTTAAGGGTGAGGGGTGGTAGTATTTATATCCTTGGCGTTTATGTCGATTGATACATTGCAGATAGGAGTTTTAGCCACATATGTTACTATTGTCTTCGATTTGATTTAGTAGTATACACCCTAAATAGATAATACTACATTCGTGTCAGTTAATTTATCTTACATGATGTTTTAAAATGTATCTAATGAGCAGAAAAGATTTGGATATCTTTTTAAACAAGTTGTGAGATAAATGGCATCTAACGGACATGATTGTAGTACTTAGTCTATTTCTTACATATCCAGCTTAAACCTATTTACGGCCCTAATGCTTATAGCTAACTTGTGCATCACAGACAAGTCAATTTTAAATTAACTTGTACATCACTGAGTGAATGATTCAACCATGCTTTGTTTTTCATTGGATGTATGGCATTGGTGACCTGGTCATCACCTAGGAGCAGCCAGTCGTATGTCTTTAAAATGTTATTGCACGTATATGTGTTAACAACTACATGTATGTGTTATCAAAAATAGTGAATGATGATGCCACCAGTGGGTGTATAAGAAGTTGTTTTCCTTTCCAGTTTGAGTGTGCTGATGTTCCCAGCTGTATCTGCTTCTCAAGCAACATCATGGCTGTCTCGTACGCCATGTCTGTGTGAGTATACTGCAACTGTTGAAAAATAGAAGGTTTCTTGTCGCCATGGAAACTCGTAAACATCATCTGACGCACATTTTCAATTGCGATATTACCACCTATACTACAGCATTGTTTTTAATTAGTAACAATGAATCCTTTACATGTATCTCAGGGCTCGACCTCAATGGTATCCCAGGGTGTTTTGGCTACCAAATGTTTGCTCGGCCTGACGAGATGTCTAAACCTGGTAGTCCACTGTTTTATATATATTTGTTTTACACGTCTAGTTACTCTGCAATCAACAGTTACAAGTGTGTATTTCACAGTATATTTCTCATGATTTTAAAAACCCTAAAACATGTTTTAAAACAAATAAATTATTTTAATATTTTCTCTCATTTTCTCTCAAGTATTAAAATTATGGGACTACCCATTTTTACTGGGGACTACCAGATTTTATAACCTGGTAGCCCAGTTGGCTACCGCTGAAAAAAGTTAAGGTCAAGGCCTGGTATATATAGATTCTTCTGATCAATTCCTGTCTCTCTCTCACTCTATCTCTATTTTTCTCTGTGTGTTTCTTTCACTCTCTCTCTCTCTCTCTCTCTCTCTCTCTCTCACTCTCTCTCTCTCTCTCTCTCTCTCTCTCTCTCTCTCTCTCTCTCTCTCTCTCTCTCTCTCTCTCTCTCTCTCTGGTATCTGCACTTTGACACAGGCAGGGCAATTAACACCTTAACTACACCACTGTTTTAATTTAAAACACTGCGAACAGAAAATCTGTAGGTAGAATTTAGTTTGTTTTGTTTAATGACACCACTAGAGCACATTGATTTTGCAATCTCATCACCTTTACTACAACATTTAGAAAGTTTGTTTTGTTTAATGACACCACTAGAGCACATTGATTTTGCAATTTCACTACCTTTACTACAACATTGTTTTTTAATTCAAAACATTAGCAGGAAATCTGTAGGTAGAAAGTTAAAGTTTGTTTTTGTTTAACAACACCACTTGAGCACATTGATTTATTTATCATCAGCTATTGGATGTCAGATATTTGGTAATTCTGACATATAGTCTTAGAGGAAACCCGCTTCATTTTTCCATGGATCTATTATATGCACTTCCCCACAGACAGGACAGCACATACCATGGCCTTTGATGTACCAGTTGTTTTTATCTGGTTGAGACCGAAAAAACCCCCATCTAATCAGAGAATGGGTCCACTGAGGTGATTGGATCCTACGATGACAGCACCTCAACCGAACGATCTACGTTGTATGTAGAATGCTTGTCTGAGGAGTTTTTTTCTTCAAATGATCAAATCCTTTCAGTGGATCTATATGTTTTTTTTCCCAATCCATACCTTCAACTTAATAGTGTTGATATCAGTTTTTCATAGATGTTTCAGAGTATCTATATTTGTATGTTTATATATTTTACATACATGTATCATTCATGTATAAAAACAAGCAAATTTTCGTATTTTCTAAGTTCAAGAATTATAACTATACCAAAAATGGGTAAAAAGCCATGAAAGTCAAACTTGTTCTGTAACAGTGACAGTACCGGTACATGATAAAGCTATATACCAAATTTAGATCAATATCTTGTTGAGGCATTATGAAAAAAAAAGTCAGGAAAACAAATTTTCATCTCCATCTTGATAAAGTTATACAAATAATTTCAGCTTGGACATTGCGGAAAAAATGTCCACAAAACTTTATGTACAACAGACAGATGAATGTGAAACCTAATAAATGGTTGGTTGATTGATTGTTTGGTTGATTGGTTGATTCATTGATTCATTGATTCATTTATTCATTCATTGATTTATCAAAGGTCATAATATAGACTGTCCTTTCCTTGGGGAAAATGCTTATAAAAGAGCCCTTGCTGATAATGGAAATTTCTCAGACACTACTAAATGAACAATTGGTGAACAAAATTGTTTTGTTTAATTACACTACTGGAGAACATTGATTAATTAATCATCAGCTATTGGATGTCAAACATTTGATAATTCTGACATGTAGTCATCAGAGGAAACCTTCTACACTTTATTTCTAATGCAGCAAGGGATCTTTTATATGCACTTTCCTAGACCGGATAGCTCAGACCACGGCCTTTGATATACCAGTTGTGGTGCACTGGCTGGAGCAAGAAATAGCCCAATGGGCCCACCGACTGAAATCAATCCCAAACCAACCGCACATCAAGCGAACGCTTTACCACTGGTTATAAACCAACCACCCACTAACAATCAGTAAATTTGATGTAACATTAGACTGAGCTGTTCTAAATTAAGTGCCCAGTGACCTTAAGAAATTAATGCGTATCACTTTATATTCAACCTAAGTCCATGAGGGAAACATTCCAAATTCCACCCCACCAAACTCTTTGGGTACTCTTCCGGGGCCTAATTCACAGCGGTCTCTTAGGCTCTGCTAGACAATAAAGCATACTCTTTGCAAGTCTTTTAACATTGCACTGCGAGATCGCAAAGTTGCAACAGCTTAGTGAATTAGGTCCCTAGTCCTTAGACAGGTCTCACTACACGTTTCACTTCCAGGTGAGAGTTCATTCATCATGGTCCACTGTAGTTACCAATTGTGACATAGGTTGTGGTTCACATATTCACTTCTAGTAATTGGGGAAGAATTAAAACAATTTGTATGTTTAATAGATGGATTTGGCCCAAGTTATTTTGTAATATTGTGCATTGACCTTTTGGGACATGAGTGTATAGCGGAAGAGACAGCTGGAGTGAATCGGTTAATGAACCACCTGTTCAGACCAGTACTACAGCCAGATGCGGTCATATAGCAAAAATATGAGACGGAAATTTTCTCAATTTTGGAGTGAAAATAAATGTTTGTATAATGTATATGTTGTTAGTGCCAACGAGAACCCTTTCTATTGGCAGTCTTTATTTGAAGTTGGACAATTTAACATGTGTTTCAATGGCAGATGACATCTGTGTAGTGAGACTCATTCTATTGGCAGTCTTTATTTGAAGCTGGGCAATTTAACATGGATTTCAATGGCAGATGGCAACTGTGTAGTGAGACTCAATGTATTGACAATCTTCATTTGAAGCTGGGCAATTTAACATGGATTTCAATGGTAGATGACAACTGTGTAGTGAGACCAGAGCTGCCAATGCTGTCTTGCGCTTTCTGTTTTGAGAGTATGAATCCCCAGTCTTTTCCTTCTCAAGTTTCCTCTCTCTTGGACAAAGAAACTGGCTCATGTCAACCTGTGCCCAAGTCAGGCATGCACTACAACAGCTTGCTCCGAGTACATGCACAGTAAATTATTTCCTTGTCCTTGCCGTAATCCAAAAAATGTAGCGTCTTTTCTCTGAAGACAACATGGCAGAATTAACCAAAAATTTTTTTTTCCAATAGCTGATGATTAATTAATTAGCATACTCTCGTTGATTCTTTTCCTTATCTTCCTTTACCCTTTCCTTCTCTTCTCTCTTTGTTTTTTTATTTTATTCCCTTTTGACCCTCAGATAACAATTTGGAAACTAATTGTATGAGGAAGCCTATATAGATTCATATTTGTAAACAGAAAATCTTAAATATCACATATAATATCTATTTTTATGTCATACTATTTTTATATAACTTTTACGTGATACTGTAAGACAATTATTCAAGGCTCCCCAACCTTGACATTAACCATGATCTGGGGGTAATAACCCCCCCCCCCCCAAAAAAAAAAACCCCAAAAAACCCACACAAAAAAACATACTCTAGTTGTGTTACTAAACAAAACAAACTAAATTTTTCTTAGACGTGGATGTATGTTTGACTTCCACAGATTTCTAAACCTGTTCAGAATGAGTCCTAGCAAAACGGATCAGCAAAATTGCATCAGCTATGAACTTTTGAGCCATTCTACAGATTCAGATCATATGGACGAGGTTAGTGTCACACTTATTGTTAAATAGAGATTAACAGGTTATTAGGCAGTCACAGATACATAGGATTCAGATCATACAGACGAGGTTAGTGTGACACTTATTGTTAAATAGAGATTAACAGGTTATTAGGCAGTCACAGATACATAGGATTCAGATCATACAGACGAGGTTAGTGTCACACTTATTGTTAAATAGAGATTAACAGGTTATTAGGCAGTCACAGATACAGAGGATTCAGATCATGCAGATGAGGTTAGTGTCACACTTATTGTTAAATAGAGATAACAGGTTATTAGGCAGTCACAGATACAGAGGATTCAGATCATACAGACGAGGTTAGTGTCACACTTATTGTTAGATTAATAGGATATTAGACAGTCACAGTTACAGAGGATTCAGATCATACAGACGAGGTTAGTGTCACACTTATTGTTAAATAGAGATTAACAGGTTATTAGGCAGTCACAGATACATAGGATTCAGATCATACAGACGAGGTTAGTGTGACACTTATTGTTAAATATAGATTAACAGGTTATTAGGTAGTCACAGATACAGAGGATTCAGATCATACAGATGAGGATAGTGTCACACTTATTGTTAAATATAGATTAACAGGTTATTAGACAGTCACAGATACAGAGGATTCAGATCATACAGACGAGGTTAGTGTCACACTTATTGTTAAATATAGATTAACAGGTTATTAGGTAGTCACAGATACAGAGGATTCAGATCATACAGATGAGGATAGTGTCACGCTTATTGTTAAATAGATATTAACAAGTTATTAGGCAGTCACAGATACAGAGGATTCAGATCATATGGACGAGGTTAGTGTCACACTTATTGTTAAATAGAGATTAACAGGTTATTAGGCAGTCACAGATACAGAGGATTCAGATCATATGGACGAGGTTAGTGTCACACTCGTTGTTAAATAGAGATTAACAGGTTATTAGGCAGTCACAGATACAGAGGATTCAGATCATACAGACGAGGTTATTGTCACACTTATTGTTAAATAGAGATTAACAGGTTATTAGGCAGTCACAGATACAGAGGATTCAGATCATACAGATGAGGTTAGTGTCACACTTATTGTTAAATAGATATTAACAGGTTATTAGACAGTCACGGATACAGAGGATTCAGATCATATGGACGAGGTTAGTGTCACACTTACTGTTAAATAGAGATTAACAGGTTATTAGGCAGTCACAGATACATAGGATTCAGATCATACAGATGAGGTTAGTGTCACACTTATTGTTAAATAGAGATTAACAGGTTATTAGGCAGTCACAGATACATAGGATTCAGATCATACAGACGAGGTTAGTGTCACACTTATTGTTAAATAGAGATTAACAGGTTATTAGGCAGTCACAGATACAGAGGATTCAGATCATACAGATGAGGTTAGTGTCACGCTTATTGTTAGAGATTAACAGGTTATTAGATGGTCACGGATACAGAGGATTCAGATCATACAGATGAGGTTAGTGTCACACTCGTTGTTAAATAGAGATTAACAGGTTATTAGGCAGTCACAGATACAGAGGATTCAGATCATACAGATGAGGTTAGTGTCACACTTATTGTTAAATAGAGATTAACAGGTTATTAGGCAGTCACAGATACAGAGGATTCAGATCATGCAGATGAGGTTAGTGTCACACTTATTGTTAAATAGAGATAACAGGTTATTAGGCAGTCACAGATACAGAGGATTCAGATCATACAGACGAGGTTAGTGTCACACTTATTGTTAGATTATTAGGATATTAGACAGTCACAGTTACAGAGGATTCAGATCATACAGACGAGGTTAGTGTCACACTTATTGTTAAATAGAGATTAACAGGTTATTAGGCAGTCACAGATACATAGGATTCAGATCATACAGACGAGGTTAGTGTGACACTTATTGTTAAATATAGATTAACAGGTTATTAGGTAGTCACAGATACAGAGGATTCAGATCATACAGATGAGGATAGTGTCACACTTATTGTTAAATATAGATTAACAGGTTATTAGACAGTCACAGATACAGAGGATTCAGATCATACAGACGAGGTTAGTGTCACACTTATTGTTAAATATAGATTAACAGGTTATTAGGTAGTCACAGATACAGAGGATTCAGATCATACAGATGAGGATAGTGTCACGCTTATTGTTAAATAGATATTAACAAGTTATTAGGCAGTCACAGATACAGAGGATTCAGATCATATGGACGAGGTTAGTGTCACACTTATTGTTAAATAGAGATTAACAGGTTATTAGGCAGTCACAGATACAGAGGATTCAGATCATATGGACGAGGTTAGTGTCACACTCGTTGTTAAATAGAGATTAACAGGTTATTAGGCAGTCACAGATACAGAGGATTCAGATCATACAGACGAGGTTATTGTCACACTTATTGTTAAATAGAGATTAACAGGTTATTAGGCAGTCACAGATACAGAGGATTCAGATCATACAGATGAGGTTAGTGTCACACTTATTGTTAAATAGATATTAACAGGTTATTAGACAGTCACGGATACAGAGGATTCAGATCATATGGACGAGGTTAGTGTCACACTTACTGTTAAATAGAGATTAACAGGTTATTAGGCAGTCACAGATACATAGGATTCAGATCATACAGACGAGGTTAGTGTCACACTTATTGTTAAATAGAGATTAACAGGTTATTAGGCAGTCACAGATACATAGGATTCAGATCATACAGACGAGGTTAGTGTCACACTTATTGTTAAATAGAGATTAACAGGTTATTAGGCAGTCACAGATACATAGGATTCAGATCATACAGACGAGGTTAGTGTCACACTTATTGTTAAATAGAGATTAACAGGTTATTAGGCAGTCACAGATACAGAGGATTCAGATCATATGGACGAGGTTAGTGTCACACTTATTGTTAAATAGAGATTAACAGGTTATTAGGCAGTCACAGATACAGAGGATTCAAATCATATGGACGAGGTTAGTGTCACACTTATTGTTAAATAGAGATTAACAGGTTATTAGGCAGTCACAGATACAGAGGATTCAGATCATACAGATGAGGTTAGTGTCACGCTTATTGTTAGAGATTAACAGGTTATTAGACGGTCACGGATACAGAGGATTCAGATCATACAGATGAGGTTAGTGTCACACTCGTTGTTAAATAGAGATTAACAGGTTATTAGGCAGTCACATATACAGAGGATTCAGATCATACAGACGAGGTTAGTGTCACACTTATTGTTAAATAGAGATTAACAGGTTATGAGGCAGTCACAGATACAGAGGATTCAGATCATGCAGATGAGGTTAGTGTCACACTTATTGTTAAATAGAGATTAACAGGTTATTAGGCAGTCACAGATACATAGGATTCAGATCATATGGACGAGGTTAGTGTCACACTTATTGTTAAATAGAGATTAACAGGTTATTAGGCAGTCACAGATGCAGAGGATTCAGATCATATGGACGAGGTTAGTGTCACACTTATTGTTAGATTAACAGGATATCAGACAGTCACAGATAAGAGGATTCAGATCATACAGATGAGGTTAGTGTCACACTTATTGTTAAATAGAGATTAACAGGCTATTATAGGCAGGTATGAAAACAGGGGGTTAGGTGCTAGGGGTGCATACCTCTCCCCTAAAACTTCAAAAAGCTCTGAAAATGTAGTGTCTCAGATTTGGCCTAACGTAATATAAATTGTGCACATTTGTGATGTGGTAAATTGTTACATCCCTGGAAGCAGGGTCACCTAGGTAACCAATTGTTTGTTACATAAAATATATTTGCATAGCAAGTTCTGATGATCTTGAAATTTGATACCATACCAAAGTTTACCATATAACTGATTGATGGTTTGTGTGACTAACATGAACAGAATGATGATTCATGGAAATACTGTGCCCTGCGAAGCTGCTCTGATAGGCTTTGTAGGGTGTTGTGAAAGATGAAAGTTTGCTTTGTTTAATGACACCACTAGAGCACACTGATTAATTAATCATCGGCTGTTGGTTGTCAACCATTTGGTAATTCTGACTCATAGTCATCAGAGGAAACCTGCTACATTTTCTTAATGCAACAAGGGATCTTTTATATGCACCATCCCACAGACAGGAAAGCACATACCACAGCCTTTGACCAGTTGTGGAATGAGACGTAGCCTAGTGATAAAGCGCTCGCTTGATGCGCAGTCAGTCTGGGATCGATCTGTGTGGGTGGGCCAGTGCACGACTACTGGTATATCAAAGGCTTTGGTATGTTCTGTCCTGTCTGTGGGATGGTGCATATAAAAGATTCCTTGCTACATATACTAATGCATCTATGACTGTGTCAAAATGACCATATGTTTGACATCCAATAGCCGATGATTAATAAATCTATGTGCTTTAGTGGTGTCGTTAAATAAAACAAACTTTGACCAGTTGTGGTGCACTGGTTGGAATGAGAAAAACCCCATTAAGTTGAATGGATCCACCGAGGTAGTTTGATGCTGCGACGCAAGCACCTCTAGGGTGTAATGAGTGTAATGAGTGGTAAAGCATTTGCTTGATGCATGGTTGGTCTGGGATCGATCCCCAACGGTGGACCCATTGGGCTATTTCTCATTCCAGCCAGTGCTCTACAACTGGTGTAACAAAGGCTGTGGTATGTACTATCCTGTCTGTGGGATGGTGCATACAAAAGATCCCTTGCTGCTAATTGAAAAGAGTAGCCCATGAAGTGGCAATAGTGGGTTCCTCTCTCAATACCTGTGTGGTCCTTAACCATATGTCCGACGCCATATAACCATAAATAAAATGTGTTAAGTGCGTCATTAAAAAACCCATTTCCGACCTGTGCTCCAAAACTGGTACATCATAGTATGTAGTATCCTGTCTGGGAAAGGTGATGTGACAGAACACTCGTAAAAAAAATAATGTCAAGCATTGGGACTTTGGATACCCCAGTTCCCTCCACTAATAAAACTGGCAATGTTTGTAAATAATCTGTTTCATGATTATTGGACATTAAACACCAATTCCATGTTGTGTTGTTGAATAAACATTCCTTTCTTTTGCAGATCATAGATATTTGTGCATGCCCGACTGTTGAGATATTTGTTACTCGTAGTAAGGATGGTGTTTTAAAGGTAAGATGTCTGTTTTACGTATCATACAAAACGACCGGGTAATTTGTATGAAAAACAGATCTGAGATTATGAAAACATAAATTTATATTTTTATTAACAGATTGAGAATTTTCTTACACACATGTTGGTGAGAACACCTTGCATTATATTTGATATCGCATAGTTGTTTACACAGGTACATATATTTTTATTAACAAATCTCAAATTATAAAGCATAATTTTTATATTTTGTTTGATCAGATCTGGAATTATAACAAAACAATTTTTATTTTTTATCTTCAGATCTGGAATTATAATAGAACAATTTTTATTTTTTATCTTCAGATCTGGAATTATAATAAAACAATTATTATTTTTTTATCTTCAGATCTGGGATTATGAGAATTATCTGATAAAAGAGTTGGTGTTTAATCATCACATGTCTGGACTGTGTTTCTGTAACAACAGAGGAGACCTGCTTATTGGATTTCATATTTATATTTTGTAAGTCATTCCTTTGTGGGGCGGTATTTAGCTAAATCGGTTGAGAGCTCGCTGAGGTGCTTGCGTCACAGGATCGAATCCCCTCGGTGGACCCATTCACTTATTGGGGTTTTGGGCAGGATTTAGCCAAATCGGTTGAGAGCTCGCTTGAGGTGCTTGCGTCGCAGGATCGAACCACCTCAGTGGATCCATTCAACTGATTGGCTTTTTTCTCATTCCAACCAGTACACCACAACTTTTCAAAGGCCGTGGTGTGTGCTTTCCAGTCAGTGGGAAAGTGCATATAACAGATCCCTTGCTGCATTAGGAAGGAATTTAGCTCAGCCGGTTGAGTGCTCGCTTGAGGTGTATGCGTTGCAGGATTGAACCACCTCAGTGAATCCATTCAACTGATTGGGTTTTTCTTGCTCCAACCAGTGTACCACAGCTGGTCAAAGGCTGTGGTATGTGTTTTTCTGTCTGTGAGAAAGTGCATATAAAAAGATTCCTTGCTGCATTAGGAAAATTGTAGCGGGTTTCCTCTGATGATTGTGTCATAATTACCAAATGTTTGACATCCAATAACCGAGTTTGGTGGTTGACAACAGTTTTAACCAATTCTCCATGACTGGTGTACCAAAGGTAATAGTATGTGCTGTACTGTCTATGGGAAAAGTGCACATAAAAGATCCTTTGCTACCAATGGAAAAATGTAAAGTGGTTCCTCACTGGAAAGTGATAGATATCAAGGTATTTAACATAACACTTAGGATTATTGTTTTATTAGATCTGGATTCGTTGCCTACCCAGTGAAAGACAGAAATGTCTAATTTTATCACGGAGTTGTCTCCAACTGAGAGAACTATATTATTAACCGTCCAAATGTCCATATAGTTCTCATATTGCCTCGCTCCAGCCAGTGCAACACGACTGGTATATCAAAGCCTGTGGTATGTGATATCCTGTCTGTGGGATGGTGCATATAAAAGATCCCTTGTTGCTAATCAAAAAGAGTAGCTCATGAAGTGGCGACAGCGGATTTCCTCCCTCAATATCTGTGTGGTCCTTAACCATATGTCCGACACCATATAACCATAAATAAATGGTGTTGGAGTGCGTCGTTAAATAAAACATTTCCTTCCTTCCTTCCTTCCTTCCTACCTTCCTTCCTTCCTTCCTTCCTTCTCATATTGCAGCCTGTGTAGGACCGATACCAGATATTGGTACTGTCGTAATTACAAATCTTGCTAGCACAAGTAGAGAAAATAATTATTAAAGTTTTGTCTTTTATTAATAACTCACTGTTTGGGGGGAGGGGGATGTAGCCCAGTCTGTTTGGGATTGATCCCTGTCAGTGGGCCCTTTGGGCTATTTCTCGTTACAGCCAGTGCACCACGACTGGTATATCAAAGGCCATGGTATGTGCTATCCTGTCTGTGGGATGGTGCTTATAAAAGATCCTTTGCTACTAATGGAATAGTGTAGCAGGTTTCGTTTCTAAGACTATTTGTCAAAATTACCAAATGTTTGACATCCATTAGCCAATGATTAATAAATCAATGTGGTCTAGTGGTGTCATTAAACACCACAAACTTTTTTTACTGATTGTTCATTTGGTAGTTTTACTGTTGGGGGTCACTTATTGTTAATCAAGTTCATCCGAGTTAAGATACCTTTAACATTGCAGAACACATAATAATATAATAAAACATATACATCATAATACCTTTCTCTCGTTAAATATTTAAATTGCATGCGACTGTGTGGCGAATTGCTAAACCAGTTATTGTTACAATTTCAAACAACATTTAAATTTATTACTCCGATTTGACTGTTAGCATATTTGTTTGCTTAAAGTCTTAGATGTAGGTCTATAATTGCTTTATTATTAGTTATAACTGTAAGTTATACATGTATGTTAAAACAATTTTATTACTATGGTTCAATCATGGTGCCAAAATATATAGCAAGATTATTGCTACGACAGAACCAATATCCGGTGTCGGTCCTAACTGCAACTCATTGTACCTCAGACAAGCTGTCTACCTGTGAGCTACACTATAGTTTATACCAAACCCCCTGTGTTATCTTTTTTTTCACTCCAGCAGGTAATATTTTTGTCTTGGCAGGACATATCTTTTTTTTATTACCCAGTGGTCATTCATAACAGGAAAAATATTTTCCATATTTTCTCAGTGGGAAACATTCTGCATTGGTCTAACGAACAATAGTATTGGATAATTTGACGCTTACAAACCAATGACTTTATCGGTACTAAATAGGACGTCATCGTGATTTGACAAACACACAAAATGTCGTCATGTAGTTTAAAAGAGTTTGTGTTTATGGCTCTCTGTTTTTGGTGTTAAATTTACAACAAAATATCATTTTAATGCAATTCTTTATAGATTTTTTACCAGAATAAAGAGAACTTTTGTTGTTGAAAATTATCTACGAACGTGACTAAATTACAAAGACAAATACTGATTAACTAGATGAGGTTGATATTTTCCATATAAAAAAACACAAGTAGCGAATTCTATTTATCCTATAACACTTCTCAAATAACATTTTCATTTGATATTTAGTAAATTACAGTGCTAAAGTCTCCTCCATCAGTAATATGACGTCATGACGATTTTTACAAAGTAGTTCGATGTCACACATTTTAACTAAATCTTTGAAAACATTATGCTCAGGTATACAGGTCTGGTTGGTTTGTAAATAAATGACCCATCCACAGCAACACATTACCTAGAGACCTTGCAAATTTGCTTACCATTATTAACCAGGTTAATACACAAAATTTTCACATGGGTTTATGACATGGATATCATGGGTCAGTTATAGAATCAATTAATTTATTATATATTGAGAATTTTTAGCATAGAAATTTAGAACTTTCAGTGCCACTTTCTTTAAAGAAAGTGCTTGTGTTTGGACCCACAGAATGTCTTGATGAATCCCTGCTCTCTCAAAAATAATTTGAAGGAAGAAAGGAAATGTTTTATTTAATGACACACTCAACACATTTTATTTACGGTTATATGGCGTCGGACATATGGTTAAGGACCATACAGATATTGAGAGAGGAAACCTGCTGTCGCCACTTCATGGGCTACTCATTTCGATTAGCAGCAAGGGATTTTTTATATGCACCATCCCACAGACAGGATAACACATACCACAACCTTTGATATACTAGTCGTGGTGCACTGGCTAGAGCCCAGTGGGGCCACCGACAGGGAATGATCCCAGATCGACAGTGCATCAAGTGAACGCTTTACTACTGGGCTACGTCCCGCCCCTAAAATAATTTGATGTATGTTTCAGGATGGTGAGCATAGTGGATTACTTACCTGTTGAACAACTGGAGAAGATGATGGATCTCACTGTTCAGGTAAAGATAACATCACAATTAGATAACATCACAATCAGATAACATCACACTTAGATGACATCAAACTTAGATGACATCACACTTAGATGACATCACACTTAGATGACGTCACACTTGCATAACTTCACGCTAAGATGATATCACACTTAGATGACATCACACTTGGATGACTTCACACTTAGATGATATCACACTTAGATGACATCACACTTAGATGACTTCACACTTGGATAACTTCACGCTAAGATGATATCACACTTAGATGACATCACACTTGGATGACTTCACACTTAGATGATATCACACTTAGATGACATCACACTTAGATGACTTCACACTTGGATAACTTCACGCTAAGATGACATCACACTTGGATGACTTCACACTTAGATGACTTCACACTTAGATGACATCACACTTGGATAACTTCACACTAAGATGACATCACACTTGGATGACTTCACACTTAGATGACTTCACACTTAGATGACATCACACTTGGATAACTTCACACTTAGATGACATCACACTTAGATGACATCACACTTGGATAACTTCACACTTAGATGACATCACACTTAGATGATATCACACTTAGATGACATTACACTTGGATAACTTCACACTTGGATGACTTCACACTTAGATGATATCACACTTAGATGACATCACACTTAGATGACTTCACACTTGGATAACTTCACGCTAAGATGACATCACACTTGGATGACTTCACACTCAGATGACTTCACACTTAGATGACATCACACTTGGATAACTTCACGTTAAGATGACATCACACTTGGATGACTTCACACTTAGATGACTTCACACTTAGATGACATCACACTTGGATAACTTCACACTTAGATGACATCACACTTAGATGACATCACACTTAGATAACTTCACGCTAAGATGACATCACACTTAGATAACTTCACACTTAGATAAAATTAGAATTAGATAACATCACACTTAGATAATGTCACAATTAGATAGCATCACAACTAGATAACATCACAACTAGATAACATTACAACCTTGGTTCCACACACAAGAAACCTATTTATCTCTCTTTAAAAAACCCAACAAAAACATATTTTAATGTTTTGCTGTCAAGGCAATTACCTTTCTTAAATTTAACATTATACATGTACTTTTAGTTGCACACAAGAAACCTACATGTTGTATTTATCTCTTTATAAAACCCCCATCCAAAACGTATTTTAATGTTTTGCTGTCAAGGCAATTACCTGTCTTAAATTTAAAAAATAAATTGTCATAGATTAATTTATGCTGAGGCATCTGTTGAACAAATATTTAGTTTTTATCATTTATATCATCTCTCCTGTACTCTTCTCCAACCTGCATGATGTATGCCCAGGCGAGCATATTTAACATTGTTTGACACCCAATAGTCCGGAGGGGACTATACGTTTTGTCTCTTTTCTTCTGTCCATCCATCTGTCTCTCTGCCTGTCCATCCATCTGTCTTTCTGCCTGTCCATCCATCTGTCTTTCTGTCTGTCCATCCATCTGTCTCTCTGCCTGTCCATCCATCTGTCTCTCTGTCCATCCATCTGTCTCTCTGCCTGTCCATCCATCTGTCTCTCTGCCTGTCCATCCATCTGTCTCTCTGCCTGTCCATCCATCTGTCTCTCTGTCTGTCCATCCATCTGTCTCTCTGCCTGTCCATCCATCTGTCTCTCTGTCTGTCCATCCATCTGTCTTTCTGCCTGTCCATCCATCTGTCTTTCTGCCTGTCCATCTGTCTTTCTGTCTGTCCATCCATCTGTCTTTCTGCCTGTCCATCCATCTGTCTTTCTGCCTGTCCATCCATCTGTCTTTCTGTCTGTCCATCTATCTGTCTTTCTGCCTGTCCATCCATCTGTCTTTCTGCCTGTCCATCCATCTGTCCCACATACAGTTTTCTATAATTTTGTTCGCGATGGCTCAAGATACTGAGATGAAATTTTATGTATAACTTTATCATGTGCTACGGTATCGATCAATATATGTGTGTGTATATATATATATATATATATATATATATATATATATATATATATATATATATATATATATATATATATATATACACACACACATACATACATGTATATACAGTAGAATTTTGTTGGGTTAACTCGGAAAAGTCGAATACACCACAACGTTCAAATTAAAAACAAAGTTTCGAGTTACACTTACACGTTGTTGACCAAATGGTTAGGTCGAACTACCCGATGGGTCGAACACTTTCTCCAGCACCGACGGGGTTCAAGCCAACAGGATTCAACTGTATATTATGTCGGACTTATCACAGTACCATAATTGTTTATAATCATCATCAATCAAAACGTTTATATTTTCTTTTCAGGATGATCTTCCAGAAACTCAAATTTATGAGGATTTTACTCTGGATCCAAGGTAAATAAAAGTTGGAGTCACAGACCCTAGTTTCAACCCGTGAAACTGGACAGTTTGTCTGCTTATTCTAAACACCTGTCACACATCCACACACAATTACAATGGAGTGAACTGACAGTCTGTGACGTTAATGCCAAATACCATGAAAATATAGACTAGAACTCAATGTTATAACTGTTTCTTCTTAGAAGTATGTGCGTTTTTAGCATTATATTACAAACATCAGGATAACCAGAAATACTTTGAATGTATTGAAATTAATAATCTAAACACTAAAATACAAGAAAAGTTGTAATCAAACTACCCTGCATTGAAATAATGTTTTGGCTAAAAGGAAAATGGCGGAACATAGCTCAGTGGCAAAGTTCACCCCTGATGCACGGATTTATCCCAGTTGGTGGGCTTATTGGGCTATTTCTCGTTCCAACCAGTGCACCACGACTGGTATATCAAAGGCTGTGGTATGTCCTGTCTGTGAGATAGGATTTTGATAATGAAATACTGTTTTGTCATTCAGAACTACTTTACATCCCACCCATATTCTTGCAACAGGGTCCAAGGCCCATGCTTACAAAACTTTTAGAGTCCAGACTCAAACTCTAATGACGTCACACGCATATAATTTG
>NC_054711.1:29647477-29649977 GCF_016097555.1 Gigantopelta aegis
CTTATACACTCCATACATATATTTGCTGTTGGACATTGGATTTACTTCTGTGCATCATTTGTCTTATCCACTGACATACATACATTCACTATTTGATGTTGGACTGCTGTTTAACGCTGTTTAATGCTGCTGTTTAACGCTGGATTAACTTAAGTGTAGCAGTCCTTGAAGATGCTGTATCAATATTTACAGGTATTAATTTTAATTTTTAAAGGTGTAGCCACACAGAAGTTACCTACTAAAGAAAGCGTCGTGTGGTTTTGAAAGCACTATGATAAATGTTTCACTATTACTATTAGAGCCATGTTTGATCATTTAAATTAAGATTTATTTACATTTTATTGTCTGTGATATCAGTGTACATACATTCTGAGTGTTTCTGGTCATACTGGTGTTTGCTATACATTTTTCATTATTATTCTAAAAATAATGGTTAACACTTACAGAACCAAGCTTTAAGTCTATTTTTAGATGGTATATCCCCATTTCAATGTCAATAGACTCTACCAGTGGTGTTGTTGTTAAGTCATCACTGGAGTGGGATGTAGCCCAGTTGTAAGTCGCTCACTTGATGCGCGGTCAGTTTAGAATTGATCTCCGTCAGTAGCCCCACTGGACTAATTCTTGTTTCAACCAGTTCTCCACAACTGGTGTAACAAAGGCTGTGGTACTGTCCTGTCTGTGGGATGGTGCATATAAAAGATCCCTTGCTGCTAATCGAAAAGAGTAGCCCATGAAGTGGCGACAGTGGGTTTCATCTCTCAATATCTGTGTTGTCCTTAACCATATGTCTAATGCCATATAACCGTAAATAAAATGTGTTGAGTGTATCATTAAATAAAACATTTCCTTCCTTCCTTGGTTAAGCCATCAGACGTAAGGCTGGTAGGTACTGTGTTCGCAGCCCGGTACCGACTTCCACCCAGACCGAGTTTTAACGTCTCGGTGGACCACTACACCAACTTCCTTCCCACTAACCACTAACCCACTGCCCTGGACAAACAGCCCAGATAGTTGAGGTGTGTGCCCAGTACAGTGTGTTTGAACCTTAATTGGATATAAGCACGGAAATAAGTTGATATGACATGAATGAACAAACACTATCTTGTTTCACTCTGTTGTAACTTTATCCAGATGTGTTACTGTTACAAGTTGATAGATCAACCAAACTCAGTTTTACTGCTTGAAACTGTAATGTATTTATTTCCAGGCAGTACTTTATTCAGCCAGGTGGTGAGATCTATAGCTCGGGGGGGGGGGGGGGGGGGGGGGGGGGGGGGGGGGGGGGGTGCAGGATTTAGCTCAGTCGGTTGACTGCTTGCTTGACGTACTTGCATTGTTGGATTGAACCACCTCTGTGGATCCATTCAACTGATTGGGTTTTTTCCCATTCCAACCAGTGCACCACAACTTGTTAAAGGCCATGGTATGTGCTTTCCTGTCTGTGGGGTGGTGCATATAAAAGTTCCTTGCAGCATTAGGAAAAAAGTAGCAAGTTTCCTCTTATGACTACGAGTCAGAATTACCACATGTTTGACATGCAGTAGCCGATGATTAATTAATCAATGTGCTCTAGTGGTGTTGTTAAACAAAACAAACTATAGCTCAGTCAGAGGACTCATTATTCAACTCTTTGTTTTCATGTAAAAAAATTAAAGTTTGTTTTGTTTAACAACATCACTAGAGCACATTGATTTATTAACTACAGGTATTGGATATTAGTCATTTTGGTATATAGTCTCAGAGATATTTGAGAAAGGAAACCTGCTGTCACCACTTCATGGGCTACATTTTTCCATTAGTAACAAGGGATCTTTTATATGCACCATCCCACAGACAGGATAGCACATACCACAGCCTTTGATATACCAGTCGTGGTACAATGGTCATAACAAGAAATAGCCCAATTGGCCCACCGACTGGGATTGATCCCAAACCAACCGTGCATCAAGCGAGCGCTTTACCACTGGGCTATATCCCGCCCATGTCGCAAACAAACAAAGAAATATTTTATTTAACGACGCACTCAGCACATTTTATTTACGGTTATATGGTGTCAGACATATGGTATGTCACAATCAGTGCACCATGACTGGTATATCAAATTTTGTGATATTTTGCTTTTATGTCGGTGGGATGCATGGTGCATATAAAAGAGTCCTTGCATCTAATGGGAAAAAATGTATCAGGTTTTCTCTGAAGGCTACAGTATATGTCGAAATTATCAAGTGCTTGACATTCAATAGCTGATGATTAATAAATAAATATTCTCTAGTATTTCATTAAATAAAAACAAAAACTTTATTTTTATTTATTTTTTATTTTTATTTTATTTTAATTATGTGTCAGATTTACCAAGTGTTTGACACCAAATAGCTGATGGTTAATAAATCAAATCATTGTGCTTAATGTTGTTAAACTAAAACACTTTTTTATTTTATTGTTTCTATTTTTAGGCATTACTTTGTTCATCAGTGTAGTAGGCCAACTGTAGTGGTAT
>NC_054711.1:29652477-29754977 GCF_016097555.1 Gigantopelta aegis
ATCCATCCATCCATCCATCCATCGCCCATCATAATCTGTTCATCCTATATACTGTGATGTTTATGAATACAGTGAAACCCCTTTAAAACGGACACCCTCGGGACCAAGTAAAATGTCCGGTTTTAAGAGGTATCTGGTTTAGAGACGTTAAGTTCTTTTCTGATTTTAAAAAAGGACTGTGAAAAATGTCTGGTTTATAGGGAATTCCAGTTTACAGAGAGTCCGGTTTTGAGAGGTTTTACTCTTTACTAAAGTCAGATGTAGAAAGATTTATGTCATTTGTCCACAGTACCTGCGCACTGAGGGCTCGTAAACATTTGTCCACAGTACCTGCGCACTGAGGGCTCGTAAACATCATTAACATTACCACAGGTCTATAGGCAGCACCATTAAACATTAGTAAAATTAATCCACGAACCCATACATGTAATGGAATAACCATTTTAAAACTGTTACCGTGGAAACCAGTGCTTTAGGCCTTTACAGTATTGATCGAACACAGTCTTTTCGCTTTCCTCTATCATCACCTGCATTTCATGGTTTCCCATTACCTGGTATGTATGTCTTTTGTTTTGCCGTGTTCGCTAAATTTGTATGTAGTCTGAATATTGCTTTTATCTACAATGTCTGTGTGTTAGTGATTTAGAATTGTGGACACTAATGCTGATATATCAAAGGCTGTGGTATGTGCAGTTCTGTCTGTAGAACAATGCAGATAAAAGATCACTTGTTGCTTAACAAAAAGAGTAACTTATAAGGTAGCATGTGGGTTTTTTTATCTCGCTGTCAAGACCAAAACTTTGTAGTTAGTCTGAATATTGCTTTTGTCTACAATGTTTGTGAGTTAGTGATTTAACATTGTGGACACTAATGCTGATATACATGTATCAAAGGCCGTGGCATGTGCTGTTCTGTTAGCGGAACAATGCAGATAAAAGATCATTTGTTGCTTTACATAAAGAGTAGTTTATAAGGTACATATATATCATGTTTTTTATCTTGCTGTCTAAACCAAATGTTTTAAGTGAACACTTGGTGCTTTAATAAGCCTCACCAATGTAGACAGCATGTAGTTAAAAAGTTACAGTTACAACAGAGCACACTGATTTATTAATCATCAGCTATTAAATGTCAAACATTTGGTCATTCTGAAAGAGGAAAGCCACTATATATTTCCATTAGCAGCAAGGCATCTTTTATATGCACTTTATTACATACCTATTCAATCTTACTATAGTGATAAAGACATTTTCAAACTTTGTGATCAGTTTATCTTGTATCACACATATGTGCAATCTGGACCAGATAAATTTATCTTGTATCACACATATGTGCGATCTGGAACAGATAAATTTATCTTGTATATGTGCGATCTGGAACAGATAAATTTATCTTGTATATGTGCGATCTGGAACAGATAAATTTATCTTGTATATGTGCGATCTGGAACAGATAAATTTATCTTGTATATGTGCGATCTGGAACAGACCTTGTAAATAGTGATTCCCTTATTTTTACTGGTTTTAGTGCCTTTTTATTCAGGGCTTCTAGATTATGATAGCCCCACTCCCATGGCTAGTGATCTTCAATGGTAGGCTAGTAAATAACTACCATCGCCATGCCCAATGGCTAGTGAATTTTTGTTTGCAGTTGTCTATTTTGTAAATATAAAAATCCTGCCCCCAACTCCCACCCACCCAAAGTTAGTGTTTTAAAGCTATATATCTATCTTAAATAAGTGACATCTGATGTTTACTATTATTTAGTCAATTGTATTAACTTAAAGGGCTAGTGAATTTTTAATCATGGCTAGTAAATGTTTTAAATCACTGATCCCATGGCTAGGGATTTTATAAAAATTCTAGAAGCCCTGTTTTTTTACTGACGCCATGTCTGATTTACACAAGATTGCTGCACAGTATGATTCTTAATGTTAAGTAAATCCATGAAAGGAGGATTGATTAATAGATTTAAGAAAGTGTAGTTAAAAAGATTTTATCAATGTATCTATACCTTGTTTCAGTAAAAATCTTACCATTTATATTATATTATGAGTTGTTTTAAAACATATCTAACAAGCAAAAGATAGTTGGCCAGATTTTTAAACAGCAAGTTGTAAGATAAATGGTATTTAATGGACACGAACGTAGTATTCTATTTCTTACATGTCCTCAAATACAGTTTTTAAGCAGATTTAAATGTCTTTTCTAAGTAAAAGTTAGTTACAGCCTTGCGCTTGTAGCTAACTTACACATCACAGACAGTGTAATCAATTTTTTCTCATTGGATAGTGTGGCACTGGCAATCTGATCATCACCTAGCAACAGCCAGTCGTATATCTTTAAAGGAACAGACCCTAGTTTTGAAACACTACAGCATATTTTTCACTATTTATGATAACTGAAATCGAACATTACATATATTTTATTGTTTATATTATCCATTTCCGTACAACCGAAGTGTTTCTGGTTATCCTGGTGTTTCTTAATACCAAAAATTGCATTTTTCATATTTTAAAAAACGCACGTGCGTCTGATAAGTAGCGGTTTATTGATTCAAGTTCTAGTCTATTTTTAAGGATATTTCCCATTTTAACGTCACAGATTCTTCTTTCACTCTATTGAAACTTTAATCAAAGTGAGTTACAGGTTTGTAAATTAACTAAACTTAGTGTCCATTTTTCACGGGTTAAAACTAGGGTCTGCACCTTTAAATTGTTATCACACATATGTGTTAACAGTATGTGTTATCAAAAATAATGAATTATGTTCTCACCAGTGCGTGTGTAAGATAATATATTTCCAACCACAGATTATCAAAAAAACCTAAAAATATATCAAATATAGTGTTTAACAGGATAAGCTAATTAAGAAAATGTAATTTAAAACTTTAAGCAGATGATGTATTTATACTGTGGTGAGAATTACTGTTTTATTTATATATTGTCCAATATTTGTTTTTAAATAACTGCACATAAAAGTAGAACTTTTTTTTTTTTCTTTTTTTTTTCCAAAGCAGTTTTTAAAATATTTTTATGTTAATGAGGAGATACACTGATAAAATTTTGAGTCTTGATTTAAAAGCATGAGTTCTGAGATAATAGATATAGGTGGTCACCCATGCAGGTACCAACTAAAGGCTGTGGTATGTGCTATTCTGTCTGGGAAAATGCATATACATTATAATAGATCCGTTGCTAATAATAGAAATATATTCGATTACTCTATGTCTACATGTAAAAATGACCAAATGTTTGACATCCAATAGCCGATGATTAATAAATCAATGTGCTCTAGTGGTGTCGTTAAACAAAACAATCCTTAACTTTAATTTTTTTCTTTTTCGTTCCATAATTGTCTGGCATCCTGGAGTTGGTCATTGGTGATGTCAGAGGCCAAACCCAGTATGGGCATGCTTGAAACGTGTGTGGATAGGGGCATGTTAAAAGAGTACCCTCACCATAATTATGTGCTATCCAGTTTGCGTGGACCACCTAGAGATAATTTATAATCATCCCAGTTTTCCTTGTCCACAAAGACCCAGTTGATGTGTTTTTACGAGCGATATCGTAACTAATTAATGGAATCTCGCTAGCAATAATGATTACACTGAGTATCTCCTGACCTCATGAATACATAAATCTGCTGTTCTTTAATTAAGCGGAACCTATTGATATTGTCTGTAGGGTGCATGCTAGGTGTAGGAGGAAATTACCAAAGAAAGGCAGAGCAGACGGACAGACAGATATTTTATTTAGCATGTTCTGAATTGTTTTGCTTTTCGTGTAGCTTGATCAGAATTGTTGTTTTATAGTCATGTTTGTTCTCAAATGCCAGCATAATAGTCTGGGTCTCACACAGAAAAAAATTGCATATTTTGAAGATTTTATGAAACTTTCAGGGATTGAAGGTAACATATGTGGCTTCAATCTCAGAAGGGGTGCCCACTCATCCGGGCACTATTTTCAAGATGGCTGCCATTTTTCAAAATTTTCGAGGTGTGAACACTAAAAATGATAGAAATAACCGATTTCAATGATCTTAGTGTCAATTCATATGTTTTTCACAACTCTAAAACTGAATATTGAGTTTGTAATTTCGAAAATCCAACATGTCGACCCATAGCGGTCATTTTCCAAGATGGCCACCATTATTGTTGAAATTTTTTATAATTAACCAGTTTTCACAATCTTGGTGTCGATTTATATGTTTTTGACCATAGTAAGACAGATTATGAGGTTTAAAATTTGGAAAATCGAATATTGTGATCAGTAACGGCCACTTTCCAAGGTGCGGCCACTGTGTTCCATGAAAGTGAAATTGGGCTTAGTTGTTGGAAGTAATCTCTGGTGTCAGCTTACATATTTACTCCAAACATTCACCTTGGCAGTGGCAAAGAAGAGTGCATTTGAGTTGAGCTTTTCTGCAGGAGCAAGCCCTCGAACATCCCTTCGTGCATCTGCACTTGACTAACTCTTGACAAGATTTGCATAGTTCATCTAAAGTGGACCACTTAGGTTCCCAGTGACTATCAGTTTTCTGCCATCCCCATTCCTTCGGGCGACTGCCCCCAAACATGGCAACTTTGAAATGCTGCACGTAGGGTATGCTGTCGTAATGCTTCCTTCATTGGAGGCAGACTTTCGAGTCGTTTGTTCCCAATGGTGAACTGTTCTTTTCGGAGCATGTTGACCTCTATTTGTTCAGTGCTAGATGAGTACATCAAGCATGTGAAGCGCTCTAAGTTCCTAAATACATCATCAGGTAACGAACGTAACACAGTAGATATACTGGTGAATGCCAACGTAACTGCTGGGAAAGCCTTCCATGTTTGCCAGGCTGTTTTCTTCCCTCTGCCAACAAAGGCAGACACAGTATCACACCCACTATACACGTGGAAGCCAGGAAGAGCTGAGCACATTTCGGTACCAATTTCACCAGCAATTCTATGTACAGGAATATTTCTATAGTTCTTGCCTGTTCCGAATAACAACCACAGTTCTGGTAGTCCTATAGCATATAACTTGCTGAAGCTAGCTAAAGCAAGCACTAACACATCCGTATCTACTGTCCGAATGCCTATCTTGGTTATTCCGTTTGTTACCATATCTGTTAGATGTACGAATATCCTGGTATCTGCCTCTTCATGCTTTACGGTGGGTGGAAGGGTTGATGCAGATGCTGACTGGTGTACACTGTTGTGGACATTGGATACAACTGCCATCGTACTACCCATCCTTTCAATGGTCAAGGATGCAAGTAAGTCAAATAACTGTTGTTTGTTGTCTGAATTTCTGAGGAAATCCTTTCAACTTCTGGGCAGTGCACCTGATAACCGAACAACCATCTTCACCCCTGTACCCCGTTTCTGTTGGGTCTGCTCTTTCAAGCTATCTTTTACGTATGTATCCCAAACAATATCAAGAAGGGTAGCATTAACTGTTGTGACTTGTCTGGTGAGATGAGGAGCAAACGTGTTCGAATAGTACTGGTCAAATGTTTTCAGTTCTTTTCTGGGTTGCAAGATGTTAACAAGTGCAGTCAATGATCAAACCATCACATGTGACATGGTTGCTTGCTGTGTTGTCAGCATTGTCTGGTACAGTTTCCAACAGTCCGAGCAGGTCAGCTTTCTGCCCGAGATAGAGATCACCATCTGCAAACAAGGCAGGAGGAAATGGTTGATTTTCATACTGAAAGAATGTATCTAGATCTAGCTGATGGTTCTGGCTGACGATGAACAATCTGGAGAAAAACTCTACATCCAATTTAAGGATACGGACATGTCCATCGGCCTTTGTGCGATGCTTCTTCTTGCTCGCAAATAGTCGTAGATTTGTCCGAGTAATTGCTGCATCCAGTGGCTCTGATCTCCAAACAAATCTTTCTTCTCGAAACTTGTTGTAACATTCCAGTCCAGTTGATTCTGCTCCGTTCATCTTTTCCACGATGTCAGCTTGAACGATGACCTTTGAGTCTTAAGATGAATAGCTCTGAAGTGTCATCATTGAATGGGTTACCAAACTCGTTGAATGAATCCCGCACAGATTGAACTTTCTTCAAGAACTTCGTTTGAAAGGATCGATACTGCTTTGGTGTTTCAGATTTACAGGAGCAGAGTTTTTGTTGAGATCAACCTCGAATTCGTTGATAAGTTCACTCAGTAATGGACCAACTATATTCCATCTACGTAAGGCATCATTGTCTTCAGTAAGTCCGATAGCACCTCCGTCACCTTTGACAACAGCGTTGTTTTGCTCATGGGCTTGATCAATTCCAATCGCTGAAAATGGCCTATGAGTTTTACAGATAGCAAAGTTTGACACCAGAATCATTCAGTCTCAATAGTTATTCAAGTTCCCAAAAAATTACAGCCATCTTGGAAAGTGGCCGTTACTGATCACAATATTCGATTTTCCAAATTTTAAACCTCATAATCTGTCTTACTATGGTCAAAAACATATAAATCGACACCAAGATTGTGAAAACTGGTTAATTATTAAAACAAATTAAAACAATGGTGGCCATCTTGGAAAATGGCTGCTACGGGTCGCCATGTTGGATTTTCGAAATTACAAACCCAATATTCAGTTTTAGAGTTGTCAAAAACATATGAATTGACACTAAGATCATTGAAATCGGTTATTTGTATCATTTTTAGTGTTCGCACCTCGAAAAACAGTGGCCATCTTGAAAATAGTGCCCGGATGAGTGGGCACCCCTTCTGAGACTGAAGCCATATATGTTACCTTCAATCCCTGAAAGTTTCATAAAATCTTCATAATATGCAGTTTTCTTATGAAAATTGGTATCTGGGAGCCGGACTATAAGCCAGTCTGGTGTTTTAATAAATGATTGTTTAATGAAACATGCACCGAAATGATTAATTACTTTGCCAGTGTCAGACAGTGGAGTAAATTTGTTTAAATAATTAATAAACCGATATGACTGGGATAGGATAGAAGCTGTATAAGAAATTACTATGGGGGGGGGGGGGGGGGGGTGGGGGTTGTTAATAATTAACATTTAATAATGTAACATGAACTAAAATAATTAATTACTGATATCAAAGGGATTGAAGATGTATAAGAAGTGACTGGGTTTTTCTTTTTATTATTAACATTTAATAATGAAACATGAACTGAAATAATTAACTACTGATATCAGTGGGATAGAATCTGTATGAAAAGTTACTATGTGGGGGGATGAGGGGTGGTGGTGGTGGAGGTGGTGGTTAATAAAGGAAGGAAGGAAGTGGTTAATAAAGGAAGAAAGGAAATGTTTTATTTAATGACGTGCTCAGGTGTTATTCTAAAATTATCCTTTCCTTTCCTTGGGATTAAAAACACAAGCCTCCATTTTACTGTATAATAACCAAAAATGTAAGTACCAGGTACAAGTACAGGTGTGGAAATTGATTTTCCATGTCAAGAATATCGTAATGTATGGGTATGTATATAATAATATAATATATGGGTATATAATAATATAAGTTCAGTGTTCATTGTGTGGAAAGAAAGAAAGAAATGTTTTATTTAACGACGCACTCAACACATTTTATTTACGGTTATATGGCGTCAGACATATGGTTAAGGACCACACTAATTTGGTCCCACTCCCATAGCTAGTGATGTTCAGTGTTGGGCTAGTAAATAACTACTATTGCCATGCCCGATGGCTAGTGAAAATATTTTGTCAAAGAAAGAAAGAAATGTTTTATTTAACGACATATGGTTAAGGACCACACAGATTTTGAGAGGAAACCCGCTGTCACCACTACATGGACTACTCTTCCGATTAGCAGCAAGGGATCTTTTATTGGCGCTTCCCACAGGCAGGATAGCACAAACCATGGCCTTTGTTGAACCAGTTATGGATCACTGGTCGGTGCAAGTGGTTTACACCTACCCATTGAGCCTTGCGGAGCACTCACTCAGGGTTTGGAGTCGGTATCTGGATTAAAAATCCCATGCCTCGACTGGGATCCAAACCCAGTACCTACCAGCCTGTAGACCGATGGCCTGCCACGACGCCACCGAGGCCGGTCTGTGTGGAAAGAAAATGCATTATGCTTTTACCGCTAATGTGTAGCAAAGGTATGTTTTAAATGACCTGTACTAGTTTTACCTGCAAAGTGCTGGGCACCCATATCTTCGTAGCGATCTTAGTGCCACGAAATCGTTACTAGGGCGTGTGCTGTGGTGACGTCACAGCCTACGATGGTTTTACGATTTCGTAGTGCTGAGAGAGTTTTGAAACTATGGGCTCAGGAATGCATTTACATAGCTAATGTATGAAATATTAGTGCTGGCATAAACAGGGTGGTTGTTGGGAAGGAGGGGCAGCTGGTTAATTGTCCAGTGGTGGTATGCAGAAAAAGAGGTGGGCAGAAAGGGGGGAGGGTGAAGTTATTTCATAAATCAGTGGTGGTATGCAGAAAAAGAGGTGGGCAGAAAGGGGAGAGGGTGAAGTTATTTCATAAATCAGTGGTGGTATGCAGAAAAAGAGGTGGGCAGAAAGGGGGGAGGGTGAAGTTATTTCATAAATCAGTGGTGGTATGCAGAAAAAGAGGTGGGCAGAAAGGGGAGAGGGTGAAGTTATTTCATAAATCAGTGGTGTATGCAGAAAAAGAGGTGGGCAGAAAGGGGAGAGGGTGAAGTTATTTCATAAATCAGTGGTGGTATGCAGAAACAGAGGTGGGCAGAAAGGGGAGAGGGTGAAGTTATTTCATAAATCAGTGGTGGTATGCAGAAAAAGAGGTGGGCAGAAAGGGGGGAGGGTGAAGTTATTTCATAAATCAGTGGTGGTATGCAGAAACAGAGGTGGGCAGAAAGGGGGGAGGGTGAAGTTATTTCATAAATCAGTGGTGGTATGCAGAAACAGAGGTGGGCAGAAAGGGGAGAGGGTAAAGTTATTTCATAAATCAGTGGTGGTATGCAGAAACAGAGGTGGGCAGAAAGGGGGGAGGGTCAAGTTATTTCATAAATCAGTGATAGTATGAATGAAAAGAGGTAGTTAGGAAGAGCAGTGACCTAGCTATTTCACCAATACGCACATCATGTGACATTAAAAAGTTAGTTTGTTTTGTTTAACGACACCACTAGATCACATTAATTCAGGCATTGAAATAAGTCGAAAACTGTTGTTCAGGTTACCGGGAGGTTACCACATGTAAGAAACTTTAAGAACGTAGTTTCGTTTCCGAACGTAAACCAGGCAATGCATTCCGGACATCCACGTTTCATTTTCTCATAAGGAATTGCATTGATGTTCGTGTGCACTTGTGCAATTGCAAGCAATTATAGTGATTCCACGTTTAAACAGTGTCCACTAGATAAATTTACTTTCGCCTTTTGTTTTCTCATAAAAAATTGCACCGATGTTTGTGCACACTTGTGCAATTGAAAGCAGTTTCGGCAATCCATGTTTTAAGCAGCACCCACTAGATAAATTTACTTCCGGATTTCGTTTCACATACCGATGTTCGTGCGCATCAATACAATTTCAAAACATACGCGTTAAAAGTAGTAGTAACAGGAATTCAATTCTAACTATCATATAGTTGTGGTAACCTATAGGTTACCAGGCTATATTTTGTGGTAACCTGTAAATGGGTTACCAGACACAATGCTTATTTTGATGCCTGTTGATTTATTAATCATCGGCTACTGGATGTCCAAACATTTGGTGATTCTGACATACATGTATAGCCTTAGAAAGAAAATCCTCTACATTTTTTCATTAATACCAATGGATCTTTTATATGTACCATCCCACAGACAGGATAGCACATACCATGGTCTTTAATATACGAGTCGTAGTGCACTGGCTGGAACGAGAAATGATGTGGCCTTAATGGAAAAGGCTGATTGGAAAGGGGAGATAACCTAGCATCTTTTTTTTTGGAAAGGAGAGTGGTCCTAGCTATTAAAAACCACTAATGTAATGAAGGGGGGTAGTTGGGAAGGGGGGATGTCCTAGCCCTTTCAGAAGACAGTGTTAGTATGAAGAAAGGAAGGCAATCAGAAAGAGTAGATAGTCCTAGTTCAGAGACAAAATATCTAGTTTAATTATGATTTTATTTTAATTATTAAATTTAAATGTGAAATAATTGAAACACATACAAACAAAAATGTAATATGTGTAGATTAGCAACATCAGAAGATCATGAAGTTTTTAATTCTGTTCTTTGTAAATTAGATTAAATATAATAAATGTTACTGTATTGTATTATATGTATTGTACTGTATTATATTTTACATTACTGTTATATTGTATGATATTGTATAATCCATATTACATGACATGACATATGACTGATATTATGTTGTGTTGCATTGCGCAAATATTACTTTATATTGTTTGTCTTGCTTTTTATTTTATATATTACATTATACAACATTGCATTTATATTCAATTTTATATTATAAATTATATACATGTATATCGATATTATTTATATTCATATTTATATTATAAATTATATATATGTTGATATTATATATTCATATTTATATTATAAATTATATATATCAATATTATTATATACTGTAGACCTTGAAATTAACGCGTCCCTGATGGTGGGCAGACCAAAATGTGACATAAAATTAATGCGAGTGGCACTGGGCAGATCAAAATGTGACATAAAATTAATGTGAGTGACAGTGGGCAGACCAAAATGTGACATAAAATTAATGCGAGTGGCCTCCGTGTGAAATATTACTTTTCTAACAGCATATGTCTACATGTATGTACTTTTCGATTAAATCCGTCATATTATTAATGCGAATAACACAATTTCGCATTTTTCGCATTAATATTATGATCGCATTAATTTCAGGATCTACATTATTCATATTTATATTATAAATTATATATATCAATATATTCATATTTATATTATAAATTATATATTATTATATATTCATATTTATATTATAAATTATATATATCGATATTATTATATATTCATATTTATATTACAAATTATATATATCGATATTATATATTCATATTTATATTATAAATTATATATATCGATATTATTATATATTCATATTTATATTATAAATTATATATATATCGATATTATTATATATTCATATTTATATTATAAATTATATATATATCGATATTATGTATTCATATTTATATTATAAATTATATATATACCGATATTATTATATATTCATATTTATATTATAAATTATATATATCGATATTATTATATAATTCATATTTATATTATAAATTATATATATCGATATTATATATTCATAGTTATATTATAAATTATATATATCGATATTATATATTCATATTTATATTATAAATTATATATACCAATATTATTATATATTCATATTTATATTATAAATTATATATATTTATATTATTATATATTCATATTTATATTATAAATTATATATATCGATATTATTATATAATTCATATTTATATTATAAATTATATATATCGATATTATATATTCATATTTATATTATAAATTATATATATATTGATATTATTATATATTCATATTTATATTATAAATTATATATATTGATATTATTATATATTCGTATTTATATTATAAATTATATATATCGATACTATTATATATTCATATTTATATTATAAATTATATATATTGATATTATTATATATTCATATTTATATTATAAATTATATTCTGATATTTTTTATAGAGTGAAATCTGTCTAAACTGGATCACGCTGGGAATCTAATATTTATCTGATTTAGACAGGATCCAGTGTTTAGAGAGGCACGTTTTAGAATTTATAATTTTCTGGACCATAAAACTCAGCCGGTTTTGAGAGGATTCCGGTTAATTCAGGGTCCAGTTTATACAGGTTTCACTGTATTCATATTTATATTATTAATTATATATACTGATTGTGATAATATCTTTTTGTGCTGTAGAAAACGTTACCACCAACTACTGCACAGACACTTCACAACACCTGCACCAGCATCTGAGGCGAATATCGATCGTGTGCCCATCCACTGTCAACACGATTCAAGTGGACCCACCCGAGAACAACCCACCGCAGGTGGATCGCAACAGAGTTAGATTCAAGGACCACAAGTCCTCAGGACACCTCACGGACCCCGTGAAATCCAAGATTGACAGGAGGCCATCTGATCTTCTGACCATCCAAGAAGTCGTTGACAAGAATAAGGTGAGCTCGGTGCAATGGACTGACATGGACACCGATGGGTCTCCAGGACTTAGTGCGGATGATGCCAAGAAGAAGCAGCAACAGCAGAAGAAGAAGAAGAGAAGGGTTAGTGATTGTAGAGTGAACGATATTGAGGATTTCAGAAAGAGGAGGGATTCCTTGATGGGGGAGATCTACGACCTGAAGAGAAGAAAGGCGTCGATAACTGAAGATGTCTTTGAGCATCAGAATCACCTGGATTGGATGGACGGCGCCATTGATGAGCTTGAGAGGAAGAAGACTTACATGTTTGAAGTCGATTTGTTCAAAGGCAGAATCAATGATTTCAAGAGGAGGAAGTCTGGCATAGAAACTAACATCGATTATCTGAATAGGCAGATCAGTTTTATAGACAGTGATATTGAACTCCTTGAACAGAGCAGGCATTCTGTAGCGGATGATATCACGATCCTTAAGAAAAACAGGGCCGTATGGGGTGATATCAAGCATCTGAAGGCACAGAAGGTTGCTATAAAACAAGCCATTGAAGTTGTTAAGAAGAAGAATAAATTAACTGGCGAAATCAAAGATCTGGAAAAGAGGAGCGATTCTGTAGAAAATGACGTCAAATTACTCCGCAAGAAGCTGGATTCCATAGAAAAAGACATTCAAATCCTCAGGAACAACGATTCTTTAAAAGAGGGGACCGAAGTCTGTAGATTGATGAACTTGAAGACTACTGTGGAGAAGGACATTGAAGTTCTGAAGAAGAAACAAGACATGTTGACTACGGATATGGAAGTCCTGCAGGATGAGATGATGGCTCTCAACAAGAGCAGCTTCATGACAGATAATGTGGACTTTCTCCACAAGAAGATGGATTCTGTAGATAATGTTCTTGGTGTTCTCAAGAGGAAGGATTCTTTGGACGACCTGTCCAAGAGACGGAAGTCTGCTTCGAAGTTTGAAATTCTAGAGGTGAATAAGAAACTGGCTGCTATAGAAGCGGGTGATGACGAGAAGGAGACTGATGGTGTGGAGACATCACAGCAGGCTGCGATGAAACCCAACGAAGGTAAGTCGATTTCTGATCTTATCACATCAACCAGCTGATTATTGTTAAAGTTTAATACTTTCTCCACCCATCCATACATCCATCCATCCTTCCATACACCCATCCATCAGTCCATCCATCCATCCATCCATCCATCCATCCATCCATCCATCCATCCATCCATCCATCCATCCATCCATCCTTCCATGCTTCCACCCACCCATCCATCCATCTATCCATCCATCCTTCCATGCTTCCACCGATCCATCCATCCATCCATCTATCCATCTATTCATCCATCCATCTATCCATCCATCCATCCATCCATCCATCCATCCATCCATCCATCTCCTTCCATACACCCATCCATCAGTCCATACATCCATCCATCCACCCGTCCACCCGTCCATCATTCCATGCATCCATCCATCCACCCATCCATCCTTTCATCCATCCATCCATCCATCCATCCATCCATCCATCCATCCATCCATCCATCCATCCATCCTTCCATACACCCATCTATCCATCCATCCATCCATCCATCTCCTTCCATACACCCATCCATCCATCCATCTATCCATCTATCCATCCATCCATCTCCTTCCATACACCCATCCATCAGTCCATACATCCATCCATCAGTCCATACATCCATCCATCCATCCGTCCATCCATTCATCCACCCATATCCATCTGTCTGTCTGTCCGTCCGTCTGTATAGATCTCTTGTGAGGTCTAAACTTGATTATGGACGCATTGTGTATGGGTCAGCACGCAAGTCTTACTTGCAGATGCTAGATCCTATACACAATCAGGGACTTAGGCTTTGTCTTGGTGCGTTTAGAACATCACCTGTAGAGAGCTTGTACGTTGATGCACACGAACCTTGTTTGGGTGCTAGACGTGCAAAGCTTTTTCTGCAGTATGCTGCCAAGATTAAATCTTTACCAACACATCCAGCTCATGATGCGGTGTTTGACAACAAATATATGAAGTTGTTTGATGCAAGGCTAAATGCTATTCGTACATGTGGTCTTCACATTAAGCGTTTTTTGTCACTTTCCAACATTGATTTAACTGACACTTTGGAAACTACTTCATATTTTGTTTTACCACCATGGTGTATTACACCACCTAAAATTGTGTTTGATCTGGCGCATCTGAAGAAAGATTGCACAGATGCTGTTGTGTTTAAACAGTTTTTCATGGAAATTCAGGACAAGTACCGTGATTACATTCCTGTGTATACAGATGGATCACAGGATGGGAATTCTGTGGCTTGTGCTACAGTCTTTCCATCAGACACAATACTTTCCATACGACTGCCTGACTCAGCATCGATCTTTAGTGCTGAAGTTTGGGCAGTCATTAAAGCCTTAGAAGAAATAAAGGATTCTAATGCATCCAAATTTATTATTTTTACTGACTCACTTTCGTGTCTCCAAGCTTTACGTAATATGAAGCTGGACCATCCCTTAATTGGGATGGTGATACAAAAGTAATGAAAAGGCAGATTCAGCTGCCAAGTCTGCTTTGGATTTGCCTCATGCCAGGGTTGGTGTACCTTATACTGATTTTAAATATTGTATCAACCAATTTATCTTTTCGACTTCGCAACGTGATTGGGATGGTGAGGTTGCGAACAAGCTTCATGCTATCAAGCCAGTCTTGGGAGAGTGGCAGACCTCCTATAGACAGTGCAGGAAGGATGAAATAGTCTTGTGTTGTGCCCACATCGGTCACACTTACTTAACCCATTAATTTATCTTGAAGAAAGATCCTCCACCTCAGTGTGAGCACTGCCAGTGTCTTCTGACTGTGCGACACATTTTGGTGGAGTGTAAGCAGTTGTCAGCAACTCGAAAAGATATATTTGGACAAAGAAATGTGATGGAATCATTTCGGATTCCATCGATTCCATCCAGAACTTTTATTGCAGTTTTTATGCGATATTGAATTTTATTCTAAATTTTAATTATATCTATCTGTGATATTTGTATTTTTACACAGTCCTTTACACTGTGTTTTTATTTAACTGTTGAATTTTTATATTGATGTTGATCATCACTTTAGTTTTGCATTAACCATAGTTTGACACCCAATAGCCGATGTATTTTTCGTGCTGGGGTGTTGTTAAACATTCATTCATTCCGTCCATCTGTCCATCCATTCATCTGTCTGTCCATCCATCCATCCATCCAATCATCCATACATCCACCCACCCACCCACCCACCCACCCATCCATCCATCCATCCATCCATGTTTTTGTCCATCAATCCATTCTTGTACATGTATGCATCTGCCTATTCATCCAACTATCCATGCATCCATCCATCCATCCACCCATACATGCATCCATCCATATGCCCATCCATCCATCAATCCATCCATCCATCCATCCATCCATCCCTCCATGCACCCATCCAACAGTCCATCCATTCATCCATTCATTTCCCAATCCATCCATCCATCCTTTTTTTTGTCCATCAGTCCATTCTTGTACATGTATGCATCTGCCTATTCATCCAACTATCCATGCATCCATCCATCCACCCATACATGCATCCATCCATATGCCCATCCATCCATCAATCCATCCATCCATACACCCATCCAACTGTCCATCCATTCATCCATTCATTTCCCAATCCATCCATCCATCCACCCATCCATCCATCCATCCATCCATCCTTGTTTTTGTCCATTAATCCATTCTTGTACATGTCCATCCATATGCCCATCCATCCATCCATCCATCCATCCATCCATACACCCATCCATACACCCATCCATTCATCCATTCATTTCCCCATCTATGTATCCATTCATACACCCATACCCCCATCCATCCATCCATCCATCCATCCTTGTTTTTGTCCATCAATCCATTCTTGTACATGTCTATCCATATGCCCATCCATCCATCCATCCATCCATCCATCCATCCATCTGTCCATTCATCCACCCACCCACCCATCAATCCATCCATCCATCCTTCCATTCATCCACCCATATCCATCTGTCTGTCTGTCTGTCCGTCCGTCCGTCCGTCCATCCATCTGTCTGTCCAACCATCCATCCATTCATCCATCCATCCATCCATCCACCCACCCACCCATCAGTCCATCCATCAATCCTTCCATTCATCCACCCATATCCATCTGTCTGTCTGTCCGTCCGTTCATCCATCTTTCTGTCCAACCATCCATCCATTCATCCATCCATCCCCCCATCCATCCATCCATCCATCCACCCACCCATCCATCCAATCATCCATCCATCCATCCATCCATCCATCCATCCATCCATCCATCCTTGATTTTGTCCATCAATCCATTCTTGTACATGTATGCATCTGCCTATTCCTCCAACTATCCATGCATCCATCCATTTGCCCATACATGCATCCATCCATATGCCCATCCATCCATCCATCCATCCATCTATTCATCCATCCATCCATCCATCGGTCATGTTCCAACTATTGTATCAAAGGCCATGGTATGTGCTGTTTTGTCTGGAAAAGTATTTATAAAAGATCCCTTGCTACTAATGGAAAAATCTAGCAAGTGTCCTTTGAAGACTGCAAGTCAAAATTACAGTAAAATCTCATTGGCTCGACCTCGGAAGGGTCAAACACACCACAACGCTCAAACCAAAAACAAAGTCCCGAGTTTTTTGTTCGGTAAACCCTAATATTAACTACTGACTGGTCGAACACATCCAAAGTCGACTATAAGGCTTCGCTCGAACTAAATTATTGGTCCCGTCTGTGTTATTAGTTATATTTCCCTCGAACTGGTGATCCATCAAATATTAAATGGGAAAACACCGACAACTATTGCTGTGCTTGCACAGTTGGTTATTACAACCTTTGGATTAATTATTTAGGCGGAACGAACTATAGATGAATCGGGGAATCGCAACAATAGCCATGCAATCCTTTCTTTCTGTTGCTTGTTAGGTGGCTATCAGTAATGATCTTTCAAGTACAGCTAGTGTTACGGTACCTGTTAGATGAACCGTGATACCAATCGAACAATTAGTGCACAAACGGGCCTCGGCATAAAGTGTTACTTTGAACACGTCTGCAAGACCATTTATGAACGAAACAATGGGCGAGCTGTCATCACTTAGCTACCACACATTTAATTAGTACTGTCAAGGGCTTCTGCATCACACAATCGGCATAATTCTTTCACTCAGATATTTTACTATATAACACATTGACAAACTTTTAAAGTTTGCAGTTACCAAAATAATATGTATCTAATTCAACTTTCTAACTAGCGTTATGGAAATATCCGATGTTGATCGAATGGTTCGGTCGAACTATCTGATGAATCAAACACTTTCTCAAGCACGAATGGGGTTGGAGCGAACGAGATTCAACTGTACCAAACATCTGACATCCAGTAACCGATGATTAATAAATCAGTGTGCTCTAGTGGAGTTAAATAAACAAACAAACAAACAAACAAAACCATACCATTACATTTTTAAGGCTTTTCACCTTTAAAATGACAACCCTTTTACACACTATATATTTGTTAACAATTTTCATTACACGTTTGTTTCATGTCTTATGTTTCTTTCTCTAGTCGGAAGACTGGATTATAAGCTGTCGCCATGGGAACGGTCACTTCTGGACAAAGATCCCATCATTGCACCTGATGGGTATATTCCAAATTCGGTGGTGCGGAAGAAGAAAAAATGGAAAGGGCCGTTCACACAACCTCTGGTGATAACCCCGGGCAAGGGAAGTGAAACAGTGAGTCAGATGCCTGTAGTCACGGTCGCAACCTGTTACAGTCAAGTTTAGGTCAAGAGGGAATCAGTTAAATTTGTCACTCTCTCTGGCTCTTTCTCTCTTTCTTACTTTCGTTTTCTTTCTTTCTTCTCTCTTTCTCTCTCTCTTTCTCTATTTTTCAATTACTCTCTACTTCCTCCACTTTTTGTCAGTCTCTTTGTCTCTCTAGGTGTTTGTTTTCCTCTTTCTTTCTCTCAGCCACTATTTCTCTTCCTCCTCCCCCATATTGTTCTCTCTCTCTCTCTCTCTCTCTCTCTCTCTCTCTCTCTCTCTCTCTCTCTCTCTCTCTCTCTCTCTCTCCTCCGTCCCTCTCTGTCTCTGTCTCTGTCTCCCTGTCTCCCTCTCTCTCTCTCTCTCTCTCTCTCTGTCTGTCTGTCTGTCTGTCTGTCTCTCTGTCTCTCTGTCTGTGTGTGTCTCTCTCTCTCCCCTTCCCTCCCTCCCTCTGTTTGTCTGTCTGTCTGTATGTCCGTCCATCCGTCTGTCTGTCTCTGTCTCTGTTTCTGTCTCTGTCTGTCTGTGTGTGTCTCTCTCTCCCCCTCCCTCCCTCTCTCTCTCAATGGACCCATTGATGGGGATCGATCCCACACTGACTGTACACTAAGTGTACCACTTAACCACTTAAACTTTACCACTGGGCTACATCCCGCCCCTCGACCATTTAGAATGTATGTATTGTGGTATTCTAATGTTACTCAAAGGGACGGGCATAGCCCAATGATAAAGCACTCCCCTGATATGCAGCCACTCCAGGATCGATCCCCGTCGGTGGGTCGTTGAACAAAACAAACATTAACTTTTCTAATGTTATGCAGGCGACGACAAGGGGAAAAAGTATGGATACTGTATGGTTCTTGGATTTGGAACCTGAAGAATCAGACCATTCATCACAAGTAAGTAACAAAATTAGGAGTTGTCTCCCATTGTTTACAGATTTTCTTTTCCTTCCTGAGTTAGTTGTGTAGTTATCTCCCATTGTTTGCAGTTTTCTTTCATGGTTTACAATGTTATGTTTACAGGTAGTGTATCTCCTCCCATTGTGTGTATAGTTATTTCATGATTTTATAAAAATCAACAAACATGTTACTACCTATAGGTACTAAAATAAAATCTACATTAAAACCAAATTCCTATTGTCTAGTTAGTGATATCTCCAAGATATAGGAGTTTTCTGCCATGACTTACAGAGTTATCTCCTGTTTGTTTTCGTGGTTGACTAATTCTTTTTACAGTCACCTCACATTGTAAAGTTTTCTCCCATTGTTTGCGTGGTTATCTAATTTGTTTTACAGTTACCTCCCTCCCATTGTAGTTATCTCCCATTTGCATAGTTATCTCATTGTTTTTACAGTTACCTCCCATTGCAAAGTTTGGTTCTATTGTTTGCACGATTGTTTTTTAAGTTATCTCCCATTGTTTGCAGTTTTCATCCATTGTTTTCACAGTTATCTCTTTTTTTCTTCAAATTAACTCCCATTGCAGAATGTTCTCTCTTCCATTGTTTGCATGGTTATCTAAAAAAAAGTAGTTATCTCCCTTTGTTTGCACAATTTTTCATCCATTGTTTTCATAGTTATTATAGTTATCTTTTCTTCTTTTTCACAGTTGTCAATAATTTAGAATCTTTTTTTCATATTATTTACTAGCTTGAGCATCCTCTAACCACATCTGTCCAACCATCCGTAAATATGTCCGACCGTCCGAACATAAACATTTCGCTTCCAGAGCATATCTTCCTTATCAAATCATATAGGATCATCAAACCTTGTATGCATCAGGGCATCTAGAATTTTTTATAAAATCCACTTGCCATGGGATCAGTGTTTTTTTTTTTTTTACTAGGCACGATTAAATATAGAATAACTCGTTAATGACGTCGGATATCGGCTTTATCTTGTGAAGAATTTATGGGAATTTCTCATTCGGCCTGAACAGGATAAAGCAGATATCCGAAGTCAGTAGCCAGTTATTATTTTTATCCTGCAGACCATAAATTTTTTATTTCAGCTACATTGTATGATGACCTAAAGGTCAAATGAGCAATTTTGTAATGTAGCTATGCGTGTGACGTCATATGAGTGACGTCAAAAGTGATAATCTGCTAGTATACGTTTATGACTTTGCTTTAATCAGTCATCATAATCTGTCAATAGAAACAATGGTTGCGGGATAAAAAATCACTAGCCCTACTTTACTTTAAGTTAATACAATTTTACTAAATAATAGTAATAATCAGATATGTCTCCTAAAGAGGGAGATAGAGCTTAAAAACTCTAACATTGGGTGGTAGGGGGCAGGATATTCATATTTACAAAATAGACTTATCTGCAATGTTGGACAAAATATTTTCACTAGCCATCGGACATGGCAATAGTAGTTATTTAGTAGCCCAACATTGAATATCACTAGCCATGGGAGTGCGGCTACCATAATCTAGAAGCCCTGTCGGTCATGGCAATAGTAGTTATTTACTAGCCCAAAATTGAATATCACTAGCCATAGGAGTGAAGCTACCATAATCTAGAAGCCCTGTCAGTCATGGCAATAGTAGTTATTTATAGCCCAACATTGAATATCACTAGCCATAGGAGTGGGGCTATCATAATCTAGGAGCCCTGTCGGTCACCGGCCTTGGTGGCATCGTGGTTAGGCCATCAGTCTACAGGCTGGTAGGTACTGGGTTTGGATCCCAGTCAAGGCATGGGATTTTTAATCCAGATACCGACTCCAATCCTTGAGTAAGTGCTCCGCAAGGCTCAATGGGTATGTGTAAACCACTTTCATTGACCAGTGATCCATAATTGGTTCAACAAAGGCCATTGTTTGTGCTATCCTGCCTGTGGAAAGCACAAATAAAAGATCCCTTGCTGCTAATCGGAAAGAGTAGCCCATGAAGTGGCGACAGCGGGTTTCCTCTCAAAATCTGTGTGGTCGTGAACCATATGTCGTTAAATAAAACATTTCTTTCTTTCTTTCTTTGACAAAATATGTTCACTAGCCATTGGGCATGGCAATAGTAGTTATTTACTAGCCCAACACTGAATATCACTAGCCATGGGAGTGGGACTACCATAATCTAGAAGCCCTGTCTGGCATGGCAATAGTAGTTATTTACTAGCCCAACATTGAATATCACTAGCCATGGGAGTGGGACTACCATAATCTAGAAGCCCTGTCGGTCATGGCAATAGTAGTTATTTACTAGCCCAACATTGAATATCACTAGCCATGGGAGTGGGACTACCATAATCTAGAAGCCCTGTCGGTCATGGCAATAGTAGTTATTTACTAGCCCAACATTGAATATCACTAGCCATGAGAGTGGGGCTACCATAATCTAGAAGCCCTGTCGGGCATGGCAATAGTAGTTATTTACTAGCCCAACATTGAATATCACTAGCCATGGGAGTGGGGCTATCATAATCTAGAAGCCCTGATGCGTGTACAACTTGGGATTAATTAATCAATGTGCTCTAGTGGTGTCGTTGAACAAAATAAACTTTAATTAATTGTACTTGGTAGTCTTGACCATTGGATGGCACGGTCATAGTTAAAAAATGTCTCGAGTCCTCTGGTCCAGTAATCCATATACGAGCTCGTAGCTCTACAACCAAGGTCTCCTTATCCAGTTGCTGGACGTAGCCTTCGCTTGATGCGCGGTCGGTCTACGATCGATCCTCGTCAGTGATCCCATTTGGCTATTTCTCGTTCCAGCCAGTGTTCCACAACTGGTGTAACAAAGGCTGTGGTATGTACTATACTGTCTGTGGGGTGGTGCATATCACAGATCCCTTGCTGCTAATTGAAAAAAGTAGCCCATGAAATGGTAACAGCGGGTTTTCTCTCTCAATATCTGTGTTGTCCTTAATCATGTGTTGAGAGTGTCGTAAAATAAAACATTTCCTTCCTTCCTTCCCTTGCTGCTAATTGAAAAGAGTAGCCCATGAAATGGTAACAGCGGGTTTTCTTTCTCAATATCTGTGTTGTTCTTAATCATGTGGTGAGTGTGTCGTTAAATAAAATATTTCCTTCCTTCCTTCCTTATCCATGTTGAGTGGGTACAAGTTTATAATTCTTACTCACATATATTCACTTAAATGTTTTATAAATACATAAAATAAAGTTCATATTTGAAGTATTGTTTTCATTGATAATTCTAATTTTAAAAATATTTTAGATCAGTTAATGTTGATTAAAATTAGTCCCAAAAAATAGAAACAGTCGTGTTTACTAATGGGCATTTGTGATCTGCTGTCCAGTATTTATTCCTGATAACAGTGGTTTTCTGACCAGAATTAAAAAAAAGCACAAAAAAAAACCCAACTACGATTCGTATCCCAATATTTGGTGATTTTCGTTTGTGATAAAATGATAAAATTTATTATCAAATTAGCTGTCGCAATCAGCTATCCATCTCTGAAAATTACCACAACGTGCCGCCGTTGTTGTCAAGTGAAAAACAATCAACAAAAGCCACCATCATGTCAAGAGGGGCGAGGCGTAGCCTAGTGGTAAAGCACTCGCTTGATGCACGGTCGGTTTGAGATCGATCCCTGTCAGTGGGCCCATTGCACTATTTCTCGCTCCAGGCAGTGCACCACGACTGGTACATCAAAGGCCGTGGTATGTGCAGTCCTGTCTATGGGATGGTGCATATAAAAGATCCCTTGCTGCTAATCGAAAAGAGTAGCCCATGAAGTGGCCCTTAACCATATGTCTGACGCCATATAACCGTAACTGTGTTGAGTGTGTCGTTAAATAAAAAATTTCCTTCCATCATGTCCAGAAATCTGTTTACAGTGTGTCGAAAATGTTAACTGTTGTTGTTTCTCCAGTTGATAGATGATAGAATTATGTTTTAAAGTACTTTTAGAGTTGCCTCCCTTTCCAGGTTGGTATTTTTGAGATGGAACGACTGTCACGGCTGCTATAGTGGATTCATTAAACAAAACTAATAGAAATATTGTTTTGAAGTATGTTTAGTGTTCCCTCCCTTTCCAGGTTGATATTCCTGAGACAGAACGCCGACCGTCACAGCTGCTAGTTGCTCCTGAGGAATCACCATCGACTGTACAGGTGGAAGTGGAAGTGGAGGAAGAACCATCGGATGAAGCAGAATCAGAGGCAGATCGGAAACATCGTAAGATTTTTATATCATTCCTTATAGGGGGGAAGGGGGGATGCAGCCTAGTGGTAAAACACTTGCCTGATGTGTGTATTGGTGATATGCTCAGCCAAGTGATAAAACTCTTGCTGGCATATGGTGATATGCTCAGCCAAGTGATAAAACTCTTGCCGACATATTGGTGATATGCTCAGCCAAGTGATAAAACTCTTGCCGGCATATTGGTGATATGCTCAGCCAAGTGGTAAAACACTTGCCGACATATTGGTGATATGCTCAGCCGAGTGGTAAAACTCTTGCCGGCATATGGTGATATGCTCAGCCAAGTGATAAAACTCTTGCCGACATATTGGTGATATGCTCAGCTGAGTGATAAAACTCTTGCCGACATATTGGTGATATGCTCAGCCGAGTGGTAAAACTCTTGCCGACATATTGGTGATATGCTCAGCCGAGTGGTAAAACTCTTGCCGACATATTGGTGATATGCTCAGCCGAGTGGTAAAACTCTTGCCGGCATATTGGTGATATGCTCAGCCGAGTGGTAAAACTCTTGCCGACATATTGGTGATATGCTCAGCCGAGTGGTAAAACACTTGCCGACATATTGGTGATATGCTCAGCCAAGTGATAAAACTCTTGCCGGCATATGGTGATATGCTCAGCCAAGTGATAAAACTCTTGCCGACATATTGGTGATATGCTTAGCCGAGTGATAAAACTCTTGCCGACATATTGGTGATATGCTCAGCCGAGTGGTAAAACTCTTGCCGACATATTGGTGATATGCTCAGCCGAGTGGTAAAACTCTTGCCGGCATATTGGTGATATGCTCAGCCAAGTTGTAAAACACTTGCCTGATGTGTGTGTTGGTGATATGTCTAGCTGAGTGGTAAAACTTGCCTGATGTGTGTATTGGTGATATGTCTAGCCAAGTGGTAAAACTTGCCTGATGTGTGTATTGGTGATATGTCTAGCCGAGTGGTAAAACTTGCCTGATGTGTGTGTTGGTGATATGTCTAGCCGAGTGGTAAAACTTGCCTGATGTGTATGTTGGTGATATGCTCAGTCAAATGGTAAAACTCTTGCCTGATGTGTGTGTTGGTGATATGTCTAGCCGAGTGGTAAAACTTGCCTGATGTGTGTGTTGGTGATATGCTCAGCCAAGTGGTAAAACTCTTGCCTGATGTGTGTGTACTAGTGATATGTCTAGCCGAGTGGTAAAACTTGCCTGATGTGTGTGTTGGTGATATGTCTAGCCGAGTGGTAAAACTTGCCTGATGTGTGTCTTGGTGATATGTCTAGCCGAATGGTAAAACTCTTGCCTGATGTGTGTGTTGGTGATATGTCTAGCCGAGTGGTAAAACTTGCATGATGTGTGTGTTGGTGATATGTCTAGCCGAGTGGTAAAACTTGCCTGATGTGTGTGTTGGTGATATGTCTAGCCGAGTGGTAAAACTTGCTGATGTGTGGTCCTAGCCGAGCGTAAAACTTGCCTGATGTGTGCTCAGCCGATGTCTAGCCGAGCGGTAAAACTCTCCTGATGTGTGTATTGGTGATATGTCTAGCCGAATGGTAAAACTCTTGCCTGATGTGTGTGTTGGTGATATGCTTAGCTGAATGGTAGAACTCTTGCCTGATGTGTGTATTGGTGATATGCTCAGCCGAGTGGTGAAACTCTCTCCTGATGTGTGTATTGGTGATATGCTCAGTCTAGTGGTGAATTGGTGACTCAGTCTCCTCTCACCTGATGATGGTGATGTAAAACTCTCCCTGATGTGTGTATTGGTGATATGCTCAGTCTAGTGGTAAAACTCTCCTGATGTGTGTGGTGATATGCATTGGTGTCTATATAAAACTCTCTCAGCCAGAGTGGTAAAACTCTCTCCTGATGGTGTATTGGTGATATGCTCACGCCGAGTGGTAAAACTCTCTCCTGATGTGAGTATTACTCTACATGTCAGAATTATCAAATGCTTGACATCCAGTAGCTGATGCATGATTAATAAATCAATGTGTTCTAGAAGTGTCTTTAAACAAAACAATTTTGCTCATTCCAACCAGTGCTCCGCAACTGGTCAAATGTCATGGTTTGTGCTTTCCTGTCTGTGAGGAAAGTGAAAATGAAAGATCCCTTGCTGCTAATGGAAAAATGTAGCGTGTTTCGTCTAGATAATAACTACGAGTCATAATTACCAAATGTTTGACATTCAATAGCCGATGATTAATTCATCAATGTACTCTAGTGATGTCGTTAAACAAAACAAACTTCTTAAAAAAAAAAAAATATTTACGGCTGTATGCCACTTTAGGGTATGGGCTACTCTTATTCGATGTAGCCACATGGGCTACTCTTTTCGATTAGCCACAAGGGATCTTTTATACGCACCATCCCACAGACAGGGTAGTACATACCACGGCCTTTTATATACCAGTTGTGGTGCACTGGTTGGAATGAGAAATAGCCCAATGGGCCCACCGACGGGGATCGATCCCAGACCAACCACGCATCGAGTGGGCGCTATACCACTGGGCTACATTCCACCCCTTGACATACAGTTTCCAATGATTAATAAAACAATGTGCTCTAGTGGTGTCGTTACATAAATATACAGAACTTCACATGCGTTGTTTTCGCTTCCTATTTATATTGCGCAATAATATATATCACGAGACCGTGTAGCGGTCGAGTGGTATGTTCTTTCGCAAAATAAACAAGTGCAATAAATATGAAGCGAAAACAACATATGTGAAGTTCTGTATTTATTACATACCTTCTTTTATGTTTTACAAAAAACGGTTTTTAATTTAACGTCACAACAACACTTTGTTATATCTATGATCAAAACTCCTTTCATGGATTCATTTAACGTTACGAATCATGCTCTACGGCAGCCTTGTGTAATATTTGAAATACCATATGACATCATTTGTAAATCATATATGACGTAAGTAAATAAAAGGCACTAACTGCAGTAAAAAGAAAAAGGGAATTCCCCATTTAAAAGTTCCGGTCCAGATTGCACATATGTGCGATACAGAATAAATTTATTACACGGTTTCAAAAGGCCTTTATCACTATAGTAAGATTGAATAGGTATGTATTAAAACAATCTTTAATGTTTTGTTTTTCTGTTGTAGGATGGGTCGATGATTCACTGTTGGAGAAAACTGAAGGTACAGCAAACGTAAGTGTTGAATTGTGTGTGTTGTTAAGGGGCCGAGACGTAGCCCAGCGGTGAAGTGCTCGCTTGATGCGCGGTCGGTGTGTATAATGTTCCAGACATTTTCTTAATGTCTATCAATAGTGTGTAATGTTCCAGACATTTTCTTAATGTCTGTCTATCAATAGTGTGTAATGTTCCAGACCTTTTCTTAATGTCTGTCTATCAATAGTGTGCAGTGTTCCAGACATTTTCTTAATGTCTGTCTATCAATAGTGTGCAATGTTCCAGACATTTTCTTAATGTCTATCAATAGTGTGTAATGTTCCAGATATTTTCTTAATGTCTATCAATAGTGTGTAATGTTCCAGTCATATTGTGGTATGGCGTTGTCCGTCCATAAGTACGTCCGTTTGTTAACGTTTTCTTGTCCTGACGATATCTTGCATACAGATGCATACAGGACCATCAAACCTCACATGTAGGAACAACTTGGGATGATGGTGTGTCACGTACTATTACTAGGTCACTGTGACCTACTTTTCATGGACTATTGCACATAACAGTAAATCCTTGTCCAGACCATATCTTGCATACAGATGCATACAGGACCATCAAACCACATGTAGGAACAACTTGGGATGGTGGTTGGTCCAAAACAAACTGTTCATCCATCCCATTGCAAAAAATGTCACATAATTAGAATTAAATCATACCCGTAACATATTCATTAATATAGATATGGTTTTTTTTATCAAACTCCTGATGGGCTTATCATGTACCTCTTGTTGTAGTATGTAATGTCATGGTCATTTCCTTAATGTCTGTTGGTAGCATATACACTGTATCTCTATCATTTTCTTAAGGTATTTTTGTAGTTTACAATGTTCCTTTCATTTTCTTTCTATCTTTTTCTAGTATATAATGTCTCAGACATTTCCTTGATGTCTATCAATAGTGTATAATGTCCTAGACATTTTATTAATGCCTTTGTCTAGTATATACTTTATCAGACATTTCTTTAATGTCTTTTTGTCGTATATAATGTCACAGACATTTCTTTAATGTTTATTTGTAGTGTATCCTAGACATATTTCCTTAATGTCTATTTGTAGTGTATCCCAGACATATTTCCTTAATGTCTATTTGTAGTGTATCCTAGACATATTTCCTTAATGTCTATTTGTAGCAAATAATGTCCCTGATGCGACGACTCTGTGCAGAGAAGTTTTTCCCAACAGACCAAGACATGTCACTGTTTGTTTCTGTGAAAACATTAGTAGACCTGCTGGAGACCAATGACGCTAATATGTATCAGAAAGTTTGTCAGTATGTCAGAGACATTGACAAGTAAGTTACTTCTTAAGCTAGGGGTCCGGGACATAGCCTAGTGGTAAAGCGCTCGCTCGTGGTGCACTGGCTACAACGAGAAATAGCCCAGTGGGCCCACCGGTGGATATCGATCCCAGACCGACCGAGTATGAGGCGAGTGTTTTACCACGAGACTGTGTCCCGCCCTCCATATGTATTAAGAGACTGTTAATAGTTTGTTACTATTGTAGAGCCCCTTCTATGACAAAGATTACGTATTGAAAGCAATTTGTTTCTTTAGCCTACATTATCAGTGTCTATATAAGGTGTTTCTGGTCATCCAAATGATTATTTTGATATGTGGTAGAGAGAGAGAGAGAGGGAGGGAGAGAGGGAGGGAGGAGAGAGAGAGAGAGAGAGAGAGAGAGAGAGAGAGAGAGAGAGAGAGAGAGAGAGAGAGAGAGAGACAGAGACAGAGACAGAGACAGAGACAGAGACAGAGAGAGACAGAGAGAGAGAGAGATACAGACAGACAGACAGACAGACAGACAGACAGACAGAGAGAGAGAGAGCAAAGAGACACAGAGAGAGAGACAGACAGACAGACAAACAGAGAGGGACAGACAAACAGTGAGGGACACACACAGAGAGAAAAAGGTCAGACAGACAGAAACAGAGAGAGACAGAAACAGACAAAGAGGTTGAGAAAGATTGAGAGGGAGAGTTAAAGAGAAAGCGAGAGAGAAAGACAGTTGGTAGGGGAGATAACTGAAGACAATTAGTCTGCTGGGAGAATAGGGATAATCATTGTTATATTTTATTTTAATCTAATTACTGGCCTCGGTGGTGTTGTGGTTAAGCCATCGGACTACATGCTGGTAGGTACAGGGTTCGTAACCCGGTACCAGCTTCAACCCAGTGCGAGTTCTTAATGGTTCAATGGGTAGGTGTAAGGCCACTACACCCTCTTCTCTCTGACTAACGGCTAACCAACTACCAACTAGCCCACTGTCCTAGACAGATAGTTGAGGTGTGTGCCCAGGACAGCATGCTTGAACCTTAATTGGATATAAGCAAGAAAATAAGTTGAAATAAAAAAAATCTAATTAAATATGAATAATAATTAGATAAATACTTTAAATATAGAAAACTTCTTTTTTTTCAACTCTTAAATGTTTTTTATTTTATTTTTTAAATTATTTTTTGAAAAACCAAAATGAGTGTAATGACATTGTGAAAGTGTTTACTTAATGTTAATCAAATTAAGTATGAATAATAATGAGATAAATACATTGTACTTAAAATGTAGAAAACTATGGTTTCTTTTCATCTCTTTGATTTGCTTTTTTATTTACAAAATTATATAGTGTCAGTAACATTGTGAAAGCATTTCTACTCAAATTTGAATAATAATGAGATAACTACTTAAAATATAGAAAACTATGGGGGATTTTCTCGCTCTTTGATTTGCTTTTTTATTTACAAAATTATATAGTGTCAGCAACGTCGTGCAATCATTAAAGACGAAACTCCTGAATACTATGAAGGAGAAACTGAAATCCTCCAATGCTGATATTAAGATCAACTCTCTGCGGATGATTGCAATGCTGTCTGGTCCCAATGAAGAAGAGACGGACGACCTCATCAGAAGTCTTCTGCCCTGTCTCGTTGATCCAGATGTAAGTTTATATAACAGTCATGTGTCAGTCATGTGTGTGTGTATGTGTGTCATTTGTATGTTTGTGTATCAGTTGTGTGTCTGTGTGTGTGTGTGTGTGTGTCAGTTGTGTGTCTGTGTGTGTGTGTGTCAGTTGTATGTCTGTGTGTGTGTGTCAGTTGTATGTCTGTGTGTCTGTGTGTGTGTGTGTCAATTGTGTGTATGTGTGTGTCAGTTGTGTGTGTGTGTGTCAGTTGTATGTATGTGTGTCAGTTGTATGTCTGTGTGTGTGTGTGTGTGTGTCAGTTGTGTGTCTGTGTGTGTGTCAGTTGTATGTCTGTGTGTGTGTGTGTCTGTGTGTGTCAGTTGTGTGTCTGTGTGACAGTTGTAAGTCTGTGTGTGTCAGTTGTGTGTCTGTGTGACAGTTGTAAGTCTGTGTGTGTGTGTGTGTCAGTTGTATGTCTGTGTGTGTGTGTGTGACAGTTGTATGTCTGTGTGTGTGTGTGTCAGTTGTGAGTTGGTGTGTGTGTGTGTGTGTTGGTGTGTGTGTGTGTATGTTGATATGTGTTGGTGTGTGTTGGTGTGTGTGTGTGTGTATGTTGATGTGTGTTTGTGTGTGTTGATGTGTGTTGTTGTGTGTGTGTGCAGTTTTCTTGCTAGTCTATTTTAGGGGGCGCTGTTCATCTTTTACATATATAGCATTATATAAGATTCTACTGCTGGCAGTAGCTACTATAATTTTCCATATTAGCTCCAGTTTGGTAGTGTACTGCAATGTTGTTAACTCTTATATATCCAGCAATTGGAAAACTAAACCAAGTTTTTAATGTGAAATTTATCATTTTGAACCTACACTTGTAAAAAAAAAATAAAAAAAAATAACGTAACACTTGATGTCTTGAATATTTTAATGGACATCCTAGTGAGTCTAATGACCCTAATAAAATTTATAAAAGAACTTAATTCATATTTTAAAAATAGTTTTAATAACCCGATGATCACGATTGTTGACATTGGTGTTTATGATGCTTTCACCAAGTTTATTGTCACTTTCACTTTATGACAAGTGATCCCAACTGTCATTTTCTTCAAAGTCCATATTCATCAGTTTTTTTGGGTGAATATATTCTTTAAAAATCTTCAGCTTTCATTAAGTAATAATGTCCACCATCTTTTAAAAGAAATATTTCACAAATATGACAGAAATCGGACTCATCATTTACATGCACATGTACAAAAATTTATACAATTTTTCGTTTTCTCAAATATGAACGCCACTGCAAAAAACATACACTGAATATGTTCAATTGTTATTCTGTTATATTCCAGCATTCACAGAATCAAAATATAAAACTTATGTGAACATTGACAGCTGTGTTTACGAAGATTGGGTTTTTACGTTAATTTTCCTCAGCTTGACTACAGTCGGGAATGGGAGGAAGAGAGTTAACCAAACATTCTCTTTATTTCTAATTTATATAGATATAGTTTGAATTTCATATGGTTCTAAAAATAACAATAGTCTACACAATTAGGTGGGGTTTTTTGTTTTTAAAACTTTTTTTTTTTTTAGCCAAATGTGCATATCGAAGTCATCAAGACTCTTCTAAAAGTCTACCACATTAGGGTTTTTTGGTTTGTTTGTTTTTTAAACGTTTTTCTTTTGTTTTTAGCCAAATGTGCGTATCGAAGCCATCAAAACTCTTCTAAAACTGTCTGGTCTGAAAACAAAAGATGAACTAATGGATTTACTACAAGAACTTGGTGTTTTCGATGACATGTCACTGGAAAATTATGAGGCAAGTGATTCCATTTCTGAGACCATGTTATATACGTTCTCTTTCATGACAGACATTGAAGAGTTTCAAATACATAGAATTGCAGCCATGACAATTTGAACTGGCCTCGGTGGCGTCGTGGTTAGGCCATCAGTCTACAGGCTGATAGGTACTGGGTTCAGATCCCAGTCGAGGCATGGGATTTTTAATCCAGATACCGACTCCAAACCCTGAGTGAGTGCTCCGCAAGACTCAATGGGTAGGTGTAAACCACTTGCACCAACCAGTGATCCATAACTGGTTCAACAAAGGCCATGGTTTGTGCTATCCTGCCTGTGGGAAGTGCAAAGAAAAGATCCCTTGCTGCTAATTGGAAAGAGTAGCCCATGTAGTGGTGACAGCGGGTTTCCTCTCAAAATCTGTGTGGTCCTTAACCATATGTCTGACGCCATATAACCGTAAATAAAATGTGTTGAGTGCATCGTCAAATAAAACATTTCTTTCCATGACATTTTGCATCAGCATTCAGCAATTCTGATTAAGTAAAATTGATTAATGGGTGGGTTTTTTGCTGATATATACATATCAACTTATTTTCATGCTTATATCCAATTAAGGTTCAAGCATGCTGTCCTGGGCACACACCTCAGCTATCTGGGTTGTCTGTCCAGGACAGTGGGTTAGTTGTTAGTTGGTTAGTGGTTAGTGAGAGAGAAGAAGGTGGAGTGGCCTTACACCTACCATTGAGCCCTTAAGAACTCACTCTGGGTTGGAGCCGGTACCGGGCTGTAAACCCTGTACTTACCAGCCTGTAGTCCGATGGCTTAACCACTGTGCCACCGAGGCCGGTTTTTTTTGCTGATGCAACTTTACTGAAGAGTTACTGGTATAAATATTTAAAGTGCATATGCTGAGACAGTCTGTTTTAGCTGAGGTAAGCTACTTTTATTTATTAGTATTTATTTTGCTAACTTGGCAATTTTCTGAATTACAGTGGCTGCCATTGTGGTTGCACCCCCACTGTTTATTATAACATAATTATGGTGTATAAAAAAAGTCAGTCTTACATTTTAAACTTTTCTAGGAATATTTGCATTTCTGTAGAAAGTGTGTGTGTGTGTGGGGGGGGGGGGGGGGGGGGGGGGGGGGCAAGGGGGACATGTGTTTTTCTTGATCCAGTAGCAGCAGTGATGGTTTATATATATATATTTATATTTATATATGTGTGTGTGTGTGCTTTCCAATTTTTGGCACCTTCCTACGACACTGTTTCTTATTTACCTATTTCTTGCTCCAGCCAGTGCATCACGACTGGTTTAACAAAGGCTGTGGTATGTGCTATCCTGTCTATGGGATGGTGCATATAAAAGATCCCTTGCTGCTAATCGAAAAGAGTAGCTTATGAAGTGGTGACAGCGGGTTTCTCCCCTCAATATCTGTGTGGTCCTTAACTCTATGTCCGACACCATATAACCATAAATAAAATGTGTTGAGTGTCGTTAAATAAACTATTTCTTTCCTTACTTACCTACAACTTTCTAGGAAAATATGCATTTATCAGTTGTTGTCACATTTCATAGGCACATGCAATGGGAATCCTGGAAAAGAGGTTACTCATGAAACAAATAGAAGAGCGGCGTTTAAGGGAAGAAGAGAGAATTAGGAAGCAGAAGGCGTTACTCTTGAAAAGGTTGAAGAGAGAAGAATCATTGCGTCAGAAGAAAGATTTCCTTGAATGCTTTAAGAGAGAACAAAAGATACTATTGGATAGACAGAGACAGTCACAAATTGATTTAGCATGTGAAGAGGTACAAGACTGACATTTCATTTTTATAACATCCAAAAACATAGTTAAAGGGACAGACCCTAGTTTTTAAACACTACAGCATATTTTTCACCTTTAGAGCTGTTTATGATCACTGAAATCAAACATTACTTATATTTTATTGTTTAGATTATCCATTTCCATAGAACTGAAGTGTTTCTGATCATCCTGTTGTTTCTAATATCACAAAATGCATTTTTCCTATTTTAAAAAAATGCATGTGCATCTGAGATGCACACGATGTAGCGATTATTGATTTGAGTTCTAGTCAATTTTTAAAGGATATTTCCTATTTTAACGTCACAGACTCTTCTTTCAGTCTATTTTAACTTTATCCAAATGTGTTACAGGTTTGTAAATTCACTAAACTTAATGTCCATATTTTACGGGTTAAAACTAGGGTCTGGGCCTTTAACCGTCTGTCTACTGCAGGCGAGATAGCTCGCCCGACGTCACGCCAGTCGACATACTGTACACCGCATACAGTGCATTCCCCAATTCATATTTCACGCCCTTCTGACTACTGCAGGCGAGATAGCTCGCCCGACGTCACGCCAGTCGACATACTGTACACCGCATACAGTGCATTCCCCAATTCATATTTCACGCCCTTCTGACTACTGCAGGCGAGATAGCTCGCCCGACGTCACGCCAGTCGACATACTGTACACCGCATACAGTGCATTCCCCAATTCATATTTCACGCCCTTCTGACTACTGCAGGCGAGATAGCTCGCCCGACGTCACGCCAGTCAACATACTGTACACCGCATACAGTGCATTCCCCAATTCATATTTCACGCCCTTCTGACTACTGCAGGCGAGATAGCTCGCCCGACGTCACGCCAGTCAACATACTGTACACCGCATACAGTGCATTCCCCAATTCATATTTCACGCCCTTCTGACTACTGCAGGCAACATAGCTCGCCCGACGTCACGCCAGTCGACATACTGTACACCGCATACAGTGCATTCCCCAATTCATATTTCACGCCCTTCTGACTACTGCAGGCAAGATAGCTCGCCCGACGTCACGCCAGTCGACATACTGTACACCGCATACAGTGCATTCCCCAATTCATATTTCACGCCCTTCTGACTACTGCAGGCGAGATAGCTCGCCCGACGTCACGCCAGTCGACATACTGTACACCGCATACAGTGCATTCCCCAATTCATATTTCACGCCCTTCTGACTACTGCAGGCGAGATAGCTCGCCCGATGTCACGCCAGTCGACATACTGTACACCGCATACAGTGCATTCCCCAATTCATATTTCACGCCCTTCTGACTACTGCAGGCGAGATAGCTCGCCCGACGTCACGCCAGTCGACATACTGTACACCGCATACAGTGCATTCCCCAATTCATATTTCACGCCCTTCTGACTACTGCAGGCGAGATAGCTCGCCCGACGTCACGCCAGTCAACATACTGTACACCGCATACAGTGCATTCCCCAATTCATATTTCACGCCCTTCTGACTACTGCAGGCAACATAGCTCGCCCGACGTCACGCCAGTCGACATACTGTACACCGCATACAGTGCATTCCCCAATTCATATTTCACACCCTTCTGACTACTGCAGGCAAGATAGCTCGCCCGACGTCACGCCAGTCGACATACTGTACACCGCATACAGTGCATTCCCCAATTCATATTTCACGCCCTTCTGACTACTGCAGGCGAGATAGCTCCCCCGACGTCACGCCAGTCGACATACTGTACACCGCATACAGTGCATTCCCCAATTCATATTTCACGCCCTTCTGACTACTGCAGGCGAGATAGCTCGCCCGACAGCACGCCAGTCGACATACTGTACACCGCATACAGTGCATTCCCCAATTCATATTTCACGCCCTTCTGACTACTGCAGGCAACATAGCTCGCCCGACGTCACGCCAGTCAACATACTGTACACCGCATACAGTGCATTCCCCAATTCATATTTCACGCCCTTCTGACTACTGCAGGCAACATAGCTCGCCCGACGTCACGCCAGTCGACATACTGTACACCGCATACAGTGCATTCCCCAATTCATATTTCACACCCTTCTGACTACTGCAGGCAAGATAGCTCGCCCGACGTCACGCCAGTCGACATACTGTACACCGCATACAGTGCATTCCCCAATTCATATTTCACGCCCTTCTGACTACTGCAGGCGAGATAGCTCCCCCGACGTCACGCCAGTCGACATACTGTACACCGCATACAGTGCATTCCCCAATTCATATTTCACGCCCTTCTGACTACTGCAGGCGAGATAGCTCGCCCGACAGCACGCCAGTCGACATACTGTACACCGCATACAGTGCATTCCCCAATTCATATTTCACGCCCTTCTGACTACTGCAGGCAACATAGCTCGCCCGACGTCACGCCAGTCGACATACTGTACACCGCATACAGTGCATTCCCCAATTCATATTTCACGCCCTTCTGACTACTGCAGGCAAGATAGCTCGCCCGACGTCACGCCAGTCGACATACTGTACACCGCATACAGTGCATTCCCCAATTCATATTTCACGCCCTTCTGACTACTGCAGGCGAGATAGCTCGCCCGACGTCACGCCAGTCGACATACTGTACACCGCATACAGTGCATTCCCCAATTCATATTTCACGCCCTTCTGACTACTGCAGGCGAGATAGCTCGCCCGACAGCACGCCAGTCGACATACTGTACACCGCATACAGTGCATTCCCCAATTCATATTTCACGCCCTTCTGACTACTGCAGGCGAGATAGCTCGCCCGACAGCACGCCAGTCGACATACTGTACACCGCATACAGTGCATTCCCCAAGTCATATTTCACGCCCTTCTGACTACTGCAGGCGAGATAGCTCGCCCGACGTCACGCCAGTCGACATACTGTACACCGCATACAGTGCATTCCCCAATTCATATTTCACGCCCTTCTGACTACTGCAGGCGAGATAGCTCGCCCGATGTCACACCAGTCGACATACTGTACACCGCATACAGTGCATTCCCCAATTCATATTTCACGCCCTTCTGACTACTGCAGGCGAGATAGCTCGCCCGACGTCACGCCAGTCGACATACTGTACACCGCATACAGTGCATTCCCCAATTCATATTTCACGCCCTTCTGACTACTGCAGGCGAGATAGCTCGCCCGACGTCACGCCAGTCGACATACTGTACACCGCATACAGTGCATTCCCCAATTCATATTTCACGCCCTTCTGACTACTGCAGGCAACATAGCTCGCCCGACGTCACGCCAGTCGACATACTGTACACCGCATACAGTGCATTCCCCAATTCATATTTCACACCCTTCTGACTACTGCAGGCAAGATAGCTCGCCCGACGTCACGCCAGTCGACATACTGTACACCGCATACAGTGCATTCCCCAATTCATATTTCACGCCCTTCTGACTACTGCAGGCGAGATAGCTCCCCCGACGTCACGCCAGTCGACATACTGTACACCGCATACAGTGCATTCCCCAATTCATATTTCACGCCCTTCTGACTACTGCAGGCGAGATAGCTCGCCCGACAGCACGCCAGTCGACATACTGTACACCGCATACAGTGCATTCCCCAATTCATATTTCACGCCCTTCTGACTACTGCAGGCAAGATAGCTCGCCCGACGTCACGCCAGTCGACATACTGTACACCGCATACAGTGCATTCCCCAATTCATATTTCACGCCCTTCTGACTACTGCAGGCAAGATAGCTCGCCCGACGTCACGCCAGTCGACATACTGTACACCGCATACAGTGCATTCCCCAATTCATATTTCACACCCTTCTGACTACTGCAGGCAAGATAGCTCGCCCGACGTCACGCCAGTCGACATACTGTACACCGCATACAGTGCATTCCCCAATTCATATTTCACGCCCTTCTGACTACTGCAGGCGAGATAGCTCCCCGACGTCACGCCAGTCGACATACTGTACACCGCATACAGTGCATTCCCCAATTCATATTTCACGCCCTTCTGACTACTGCAGGCGAGATAGCTCGCCCGACAGCACGCCAGTCGACATACTGTACACCGCATACAGTGCATTCCCCAATTCATATTTCACGCCCTTCTGACTACTGCAGGCAACATAGCTCGCCCGACGTCACGCCAGTCAACATACTGTACACCGCATACAGTGCATTCCCCAATTCATATTTCACGCCCTTCTGACTACTGCAGGCAACATAGCTCGCCCGACGTCACGCCAGTCGACATACTGTACACCGCATACAGTGCATTCCCCAATTCATATTTCACGCCCTTCTGACTACTGCAGGCAAGATAGCTCGCCCGACGTCACGCCAGTCGACATACTGTACACCGCATACAGTGCATTCCCCAATTCATATTTCACGCCCTTCTGACTACTGCAGGCGAGATAGCTCCCCGACGTCACGCCAGTCGACATACTGTACACCGCATACAGTGCATTCCCCAATTCATATTTCACGCCCTTCTGACTACTGCAGGCGAGATAGCTCGCCCGACAGCACGCCAGTCGACATACTGTACACCGCATACAGTGCATTCCCCAATTCATATTTCACGCCCTTCTGACTACTGCAGGCAACATAGCTCGCCCGACGTCACGCCAGTCGACATACTGTACACCGCATACAGTGCATTCCCCAATTCATATTTCACGCCCTTCTGACTACTGCAGGCAAGATAGCTCGCCCGACGTCACGCCAGTCGACATACTGTACACCGCATACAGTGCATTCCCCAATTCATATTTCACGCCCTTCTGACTACTGCAGGCGAGATAGCTCGCCCGACGTCACGCCAGTCGACATACTGTACACCGCATACAGTGCATTCCCCAATTCATATTTCACGCCCTTCTGACTACTGCAGGCGAGATAGCTCGCCCGACAGCACGCCAGTCGACATACTGTACACCGCATACAGTGCATTCCCCAATTCATATTTCACGCCCTTCTGACTACTGCAGGCGAGATAGCTCGCCCGACAGCACGCCAGTCGACATACTGTACACCGCATACAGTGCATTCCCCAAGTCATATTTCACGCCCTTCTGACTACTGCAGGCGAGATATCTCGCCCGACGTCACGCCAGTCGACATACTGTACACCGCATACAGTGCATTCCCCAATTCATATTTCACGCCCTTCTGTCTACTGCAGGCGAGATATCTCGCCCGACGTCACGCCAGTCGACATACTGTACACCGCATACAGTGCATTCCCCAATTCATATTTCACGCCCTTCTGTCTACTGCAGGCAAGATATCTCGCCCGACATCACGCCAGTCGACATACTGTACACCGCATACAGTGCATTCCCCAATTCATATTTCACGCCCTTCTGACTACTGCAGGCGAGATATCTCGCCCGACGTCACGCCAGTCGACATACTGTACACCGCATACAGTGCAGTCCCCAATTCATATTTCACGCCATTTTGCATACGACACTCACCGGAAACAGGTTTTTTTACAGCATGCTAGCTTTTGTTTGTTGTTTTTCAGTGGAAAATAGCTTGGAATTTTGAGTTCAGAAAGTGGTTTTCAGCCCGATATCTCATAAAAATTACAAAAACGCACGAAAATATTACTTACTGATTCATATTTTATGTATTTATAAAACATTTAAGTGAATATATGTCAGTAAAAATTATAAACTTGTACCCACTCAGTGTGGGTTTTGTCAAAAAATAATCCAGTACTCTAAAGGTTAAGAAAACCAGTAGAATCTAAGTGATCAGGATTTCCAGCTGACAAGAACTTTAAGTACATTAAATCGCATCATCCTGATCGGTCATTGTCTTTTGATCTGCATTGATTACACTATGTACTGGGGTATAATTGTACAAACATTCCTTTCCTTTCCTAATAGCCACTGATTAAACAATGTGCTGGGGTTTCATTAAGCAAACATTCTTTACCTTTCCTAATAGCCAGTGGTTAAACAATGTGCTGGGGTGTCATTAAACAGACATTCCTTTCCTTTCCCGTTAACCACTGATTAAACAATGTGCTGGGGTGTAATTAAACCAATTTTTTTAGTTTTTTTCCTAATAGCCACTGGTTAAACAATGTGTTGGGATATAATTGTACAAAAACATTCCTTTCATTTCCCAATAGCCACTGATTAAACCATGTGCTAGGGTGTCATTAAACAAACATACTTTTCCTTTCCTAATAGCCACTGATTACACAATATGCCTGGGTGTCATTAAGCAAACATTTCTTACCTTTTCTAATAGCCACTAAGTAAACAATGTGCTGAGGTGTAATTGTGCAAACATTCCTTTCATTTCCTAATAGCCACTGATTAAACAATGTGTTGGGGTGTAATTAAAAAAACATTCCTTTCCTTTCCTAATAGCCACTGATTAAACAATGTGTTGGGGTGTAATTAAACAAACGTTCCTTACGTTTCCTAATAGCCACCGATTAAACAATGTGCTGAGGTGTCATTAAACAAACGTTCCTTTCATTTCCTAATAGCCACTGATTAAACAATGTGCTGGGATGTCATTGTACAAACATTCCTTTCCTTTCCTAATAGCCACTGATTAAACAATGTGCTGGGGTGTAATTAAACAAACATTCCTTACCTTTTCTAATAGCCACTAATTAAACAATGTGCTGGGATGTAATTGTACAAACATTCCTTTCCTTTCTTAATAGCCACTGATTAAACAATGTGCTGGGGTGTCATTAAACAAACATTCCTTTCCTAATAGCCACTGATTAAATAATGTGCTGAGGTGTAATTAAACAAACATTCCTTTCCTTTCCTGATAGCCATAAATTAAACAATGTGCTGGAATGTAATTGTACAGACAATCCTTTCATTTCCCAATAGCCACTGATTAAACAATGTGCTGGGGTGTCATTAAACAAACCTTCCTTTCCTTGGATGTGTAATTAATTTCTCTTCTACATAGTTACCACCTGATGCACAACAGAGACTCCGCACAAGCCTGGAGAGCATTAAAGAACTTACAGGTTCATCAAAGTTTAAGCTAAAGAAAAGACGGAAAAAGTCATCAAGGTAAATATACATTATACTTCAGTACTTCAGATACCAATTTCTCTTATCCTCTGTATAGTCCAGTACTTCAGATACCAATTTCTCTCATCCTCTGTATAGTCCAGTACTTCAGATACCAATTTCTCTCATCCTCTGTATAGTTCAGTTCTACAGATACCAATTTCTCTCATCCTCTGTATAGTCCAGTACTTCAGATACCAATTTCTCTCATCCTCTGTATAGTCCAGTATTTCAGATACCAATTTCTCTCATCCTCTGTATAGTCCAGTTCTTCAGATACCAATTTCTCTCATCCTCTGTATAGTCCAGTTCTACAGATACCAATTTCTGTCATCCTCTGTATAGTCCAGTTCTTCAGATACCAATTTCTCTCATCCTCTGTATAGTCCAGTTCTTCAGATACCAATTTCTCTCATCCTCTGTACAGTCCAGTTCTTCAGATACCAATTTCTCTCATCCTCTGTACAGTCCAGTACTTCAGATACCAATTTCTCTCATCCTCTGTACAGTTCAGTACTTCAGGTACCAATTTCTCTCATCCTCTGTACAGTTCAGTACTTCAGATACCAATTTCTCTCATCCTCTGTACAGTTCAGTACTTCAGATACCAATTTCTCTCATCCTCTGTACAGTTCAGTACTTCAGATACCAATTTCTCTCATCCTCACTATAGTTCAGGGCAGGGCATAACGCAGTGATAAAGCGCTTGCCTGATGCGTGGTCAGTCTGGGATCGATCCCCATCGGTGGGCCCATTGGACAATTTCTCGCACCAGCCAGTGCACCATGACTGGTATATCAAAGGTCGTGGTATGTGTTAGCCTGTCTGTGGGATGGTACATATACAAGATTCCTTGCTGCTAATTGAAAAGAGTAGTCCATGAAGTAGCGACAGCGGGTTTCCTCTCTCATTATCTGTGTAGTCCTTAACCATATGTCCGACGTTATATAACCATAAATAAAATGTGTTGAGTGCGTCGTTAAATAAAACATTTCCTTCCTTCCTCAGTATAGTTCAGATACTAATTTCTTTCATCCTCAGGTATATGGGACAGAGTTATCCCATGAAAAAAAGCTATATAAGAAATTTCTATCTTGCATGGGATATCACACTCTTGTGTTTAATATGACGTCGTTGACAATATATGAAATCATATTAATGTGAGGTGGTGACGTGAGGTCATTAGACAGTTTTAAATTAATATTTTGTTATTAAAACCTTCATTTCAAAAGTTATCTTGTTAACTTTTATTTAACACATGAAACAGACACGGCTAATATGATAGTGTAGTTTATTTATGATAAAATGGTCAAATAAAGAAGTTACTTTTTCAGCCATCTTTGTTTGTTCGTGTAAAATAATGGGGGTTTTATCGAATGGATGAGAGAAAAAGACTCTCATCATTATGCAGTCATGTGGGATAGAAAACGTACACCCTCGGTGTTGGAGGGGCGAGGCGTAGTCCAGTGGTAAAGTGCTCGCTTGATGCGTGGTCGATTTGGGATTGTGAGTGGGCCCATTGCACTATTTCTCACTCCAGCCAGTGCACCACGACTGGTACATCAAAGGCCGTGGTATGTGCTATCCTGTCTATGGGATGGTGCATATAACAGATCCCTTTTGCTGCTAATCGAAAAGAGTAGCCTATGAAGTGGCGAAAGCGGGTTTCCTCTCTTAATATCTGCGTGGTCCTTAACCATATGTTTGACGCCATATAACCATAAATAAAATGTGTTGAGTGTGTCGTTAAATAAAACATTTCCTTCCTTCCCTCAGTGTTGGAAATGTTGATTTGGGACGAGGCTTTCTATCCCACGTGACCACAGATGATGTCGAAGTCTTATATGATTAATCCATGTCCTGTTCTCAGTCTTAGAGCATGCATGGGCAAAATCATCTGATAAAATTAAAGATTAGGAATCTTACAGAGTAAGAAGGTCGAGATTAATATTTTCTGGCACAAGTCTTTTTCTGTTAGTGGTGATAAGGAAGAAGAAGAAGGAAATGTTTTATTTAACGACGCACTCAACACATTTTATTTATGGTTATATGGCATCAGACATATATGGTTAAGAACCACACAGATATTGAGAGAGGAAACCCGCTGTCACCACTTCATGGGCTACTCTTTTTAATTAACAGCAAGGGATCTTTTATATGCACCATCCCACAGACAGGGTAGTACATACATACCATGGCCTTTGCTACATCAGTTGTGGAGCACTTACTGGAATGAAAAATAGCCCAATGGGCTCACCGACGGGAATCGATCCCACGCTGACCGTGCATTGAGAGAGTGCCTTACCACTGGGCTACATCCCGCCCCAGTGGTGATAATGTCAACATTTGCATTTACCTCAGTGTTAAAGTTTTACGTTAAACTCCATTTCTCACAAAATATACTAATGGTAGAAAAATAAGTGTCTTAATTGACAAATACCGATTAACATAGATTCGGGTGATATTTTCCATATTAAAAAACACACGTGACAAGTCCTGTATAATACATGTATATGTACATGACTGATAGTGCAAAATGTCCCATCACCTCTCGCTTTCGTGTGCTAGTAAAAACATTTCTCAAGATAACTAGCAAAATGTATCATTATCCCTTCCTACATAGTAATTATTCTGATGCTAACCTGCCAACATCCTAACATAATGTGCCGAATTTATTAAGCCTGTTTTTGTTGAACACAGGTGCTTAAGCATGTAAAATGTATGTAGTTATAAACGCATGTAAGACGTAAACAGGCTTTGTATATTTATAGCACTGTCTCTAGTGTTGATGCTTTGAGACAGCTTCCGGAACCACCTCTGTTGATGAGAATATATATAGTGTGTTATTTATAGCACTGTCTCTAGTGTTGATGCTTTGAGACAGCTTCCGGAACCACCTCTGTTGATGAGAATATATATAGTGTGTTATTTATAGCACTGTCTCTAGTGTTGATGCTTTGAGACAGCTTCCGGAACCACCTCTGTTGATGAGAATATATATAGTGTGTTATTTATAGCACTGTCTCTAGTGTTGATGCTTTGAGACAGCTTCCGGAACCACCTCTGTTGATGAGAATATATATAGTGTGTGTTATTTATAGCATGTTCTCTAGTGTTGATGCTTTGAGACAGCCTCCCGATCCATCTGTGTTGATGAGAATATATATAGTGTGTGTTATTTATAGCACTGTCTCTAGTGTTGATGCTTTGAGACAGCTTCCGGAACCACCTCTGTTGATGAGAATATATATAGTGTGTGTTATTTATAGCATGTTCTCTAGTGTTGATGCTTTGAGACAGCCTCCCGATCCATCTGTGTTGATGAGAATATATATAGTGTGTGTTATTTATAGCACTGTCTCTAGTGTTGATGCTTTGACCAGTCTCCAGAGCCACCTGTGTTGATGAGAATATATATAGTGTGTGTTATTTATAGCACTGTCTCTAGTGTTGATGCTTTGAGACAGCCTCCAGAACCACCTGTGTTGATGAGAATATATATAGTGTGTTATTTATAGCACTGTCTCTAGTGTTGATGCTTTGAGACAGCCTCCAGAACCACCTGTGTTGATGAGAATATATATAGTGTGTGTTATTTATAGCACTGTCTCTAGTGTTGATGCTTTGAGACAGTCTCCGGAACCACCTGTGTTGATGAGAATATATATAGTGTGTGTTATTTATAGCACTGTCTCTAGTGTTGATGCTGTGAGACAGCCTCCGGAACCACCTGTGTTGATGAGATTATATATAGTGTGTGTTATTTATAGCACTGTCTCTAGTGTTGATGCTTTGAGACAGCCCCTGGAACCACCTGTGTTGATGAGAATATATATAGTGTGTGTTATTTATAGCACTGTCTCTAGTATTGATGCTTTGAGACAGCCTCCGGAACCACCTGTGTTGATGAGAATATATATAGTGTGTGTTATTTATAGCACTGTCTCTAGTGTTGATGCTTTGAGACAGTCTCTGGAACCACCTGTGTTGATGAGAATATATATAGTGTGTGTTATTTATAGCACTGTTTCTAGTGTTGATGCTTTGAGACAGCCTCCGGAACCACCTGTGTTGATGAGAATATATATAGTGTGTGTTATTTATAGCCCTGTCTCTAGTGTTGATGCTTTGAGACAGTCTCCGGAACCACCTGTGTTGATGAGAATCGACTCCAGGTTTGTATAGCAACCAACTTAGGTTTAGCAGTAGAGCATCCATTTGACATCTTTATTGCACAGGTTACACACATAGATTATTATATTAGTAGTAGAGCATTCATTTGAAATCTTTTTTACACATGTTACATATAAAGATTATTATATTAGTAGATCATCCAGTTAGCATCTTTATTGCACAGGTTACATACATAGATTATTATATTAGTAGTAGAGCATTCATTTGAACTCTTTTTCACACAGGTTATATATAAAGATTATTATATTATGAGAAAATCATCCATTTGACATCTTTATTGCACATGTTATATATAGAGATTATTATATTAGGACAAGAGCATCCATTTGAAATTGTTATTGCACAGGTTATATATGGTAATTATTATTCATATATTAGTAGTAGAACATCCATTTAAAATCTTTTTGCACAGGTTACATATAGATTTTATTATATAAGTAGTAGAGCATCCATTTGAAATTTGTAGTGCACCAGTTATATATTGATTTTATTATATTAGTAGTAGAACATCCTTTTGGAATTTATAGTGCACCGGTTACATATAGAAATTATTATATTAGTAGAGCATTCATTTGAAATGTTTACTGCACAGGTTACATATAGAAATTATTATATTTGGAGAAGAACATCTATTTGAAATGTTTACTGCACAGGTTATATTTATAGGATATTAAACAAGCTTTCATTTCTTATCATGTTTATGTCCCGAGTGAAATAATTTTCAATTGTCACAAGCTTTAGTAATAGTAACAGTAGCGAGTTTAATATCCTATTTATTACCCATAATTGACTCCATTTATATCACTCAACTCATTTGGTTGATGTTTCTGTAGATAAGAGAAGGAAATTAACTGCAAGATCGAACTAACTATACAAAATATAGAAGGGAACTAACTGTGCAAGGTATAGAAGGGAACTAACTGTGCAAGGTATAGAAGGGAACTAACTGTGCAAGGTATAGAAGGGAACTAACTGTGTAAGGTATAGAAGGGAACTAACTGTGCACGGTATAGAAGGGAACTAACTGCACGGTACAGAAGGGAACTAACTGCAAGGTACAGAAGGGAACTAACTGTGCAAGGTACAGAAGGGAACTAACTGCACACGGTACAGAAGGGAACTAACTGCACAAGGTACAGAAGGGAACTAACTGCAAGGTACAGAAGGGAACTAACTGCAAGGTACAGAAGGGAACTAACTGCACGGTATAGAAGGGAACTAACTGTACAAGGTACAGAAGGGAACTAATTGTACAAGGTACAGAAGGGAACTAATTGTGCACGGTACAGAAGGGAACTAACTGTGCACGGTACAGAAGGGAACTAACAGTGCAAGGTACAGAAGGGAACTAACTGTGCATGGTACAGAAGGGAACTAACTGTGCACGGTACAGAAGGGAATTAACTGTGCACGGTACAGAAGGGAACTAACAGTGCAAGGTACAGAAGGGAACTAACTGTGCATGGTACAGAAGGGAACTAACTGTGCACGGTACAGAAGGGAATTAACTGTGCACGGTACAGAAGGGAACTAATAGTGCAAGGTACAGAAGGGAACTATAGTCCGTCCCACAGGGATCGCATTTTTTTCATACTATGTAATTTACTACAAGTCATTTATTTCCGAGCCGACTGATTTGTAAATTGCACATATAAATTGTATTTCTTTGTTATTTCCAAAACACTTTTACTTTTTTTCTTATGTCAAATCAAACTGAATTATTTACAAAAAACATTTTAATAGAATGATGGGATGGACTATACCTGCAGGGTACACAAATTAGCTGATATATATTCCACTTTATTTACAGATGTTTTGTTTAAACACATGTAAATAATAAACAAGATTTAAGTCAGTAATTTCTGTAATGTATAGCATGTGATACAGAATATATTTACAGGTTTGCTCATTTTGTATATTATGTAAAATAAAAATTACCATTTGAAGCTATATAGTGATTATCTTTTTAGGTTTCGTGTTAAGGAAAGGGAACTGTCTGCTAAGAAAACTGACAAACGTGAGTTAACTTCCTTTTATTGTGCAGCCATTATTTGTTGATAATCGTACTCATGAAATGGGTCACATTTAGTGTTTAGGCTGGTAGGTACTGGGTTCAGATCCCAGTCGAGGCATGGGATTTTTAATCCAGATACCAACTCCAAACCCTGAGTGAGTGCTCCGCAAGGCTCAATGGGTAGGTGTAAACCACTTGCACCAACCAGTGATCCATAACTGGTTCAACAAAGGCCATGGTTTGTGCTATCCTGCCTGTGGGAAGCGCCAATAAAAGATCCCTTGCTGCTAATCAAAAAGAGTAGCCCATGTAGTGGTGACAGCAGGTTTCCTCTCTCTATATCTGTGTGGTCCTTAACCGTATGTCTGATGCCATATAACTGTAGATAAAATGTGTTGAGTGCGTCGTTAAATGAAACATTTCCTTTCCTTTCTTTCTACAGATAGAGAGACTAGCGAACCTGAAAAGACCAGCACAAGCAGTATCTCGATGGGAAAGTTTAGCTCCAGCAGTATGACGCTCGGAAAGTCTAGCAGTGGACCCACAGACTCCCTACTATTGGTACTGCTGATCTTTTTATTTTATCTTTGAGGGCTAGAAAATACTTGCCACCCCACCCCAAACAAGCCCATTCCACTCTATCACACTACCCCCACACCACCCCAATCCACACCACCCCACTCTACCACACCACCCCAATCCACCCCACCCCACTCTACCACACCATCCCAATCCACCCCTCCACCACACCACCCCAATCTACCCCACACCAATCCACCCCTCTCCACCCCACCCCAATCCACCCATCCACCACACCACCCCACCCCAATCTACCCCAATCCACCCCACCCCACTCCTTCCCACCCCACCGCAAAACAAGTAGAAATTGATGTGGTTGTGTAGAATTTAAATGATGTTCAATTGAAGTAAGTGGTAGAAAATCTACTTGCCATCACAGCCCAACCCAAAAGAAGTAGAAAATGGTGTGGTTATGTACAATAAGTGTTAGTAAATACTTGCCACCCACCCTTTAGCAAAACAAGTTAAAGGGACATTCCTGAGTTTGCTGCATTGTAAGATGTTTCCGACTAATAAAATATGTCTACGATTAAACTTACATATTAAATATATTTTCTTGTTTAGAATATCAGTGTCTGTATATTCAATGTCTTTCTGGTCGTCTTAATATTTGTAAGAAGCCCAAACTGGATTTTGTCTTCAAATAATTTCGTACGTACGAAAAAACAATATTTTAGAAAATAAGATGAAATTTAACCTAGTACAAATATTAGCCCGATCAGGAACACGTTTAATATACAGCCACTAATATTTTATGCAGAAAAATATATTTGATATGTAATTACAATCGTTAAAAAGTCTGTTAGTCGATAACATCTTAAAAAGTGCAGCAAACTCAGGAATGTCCTTTTAATGAATCTCTACTATTGGTACTGTTAATCTCTTCTTTATTTAATCTTTAAGTGGTAGAACATACTTACACCCCAGCCCAAAACAAGCCGTGGTTTGTACTGTCATGTCTTTGACAGTGTACATCAATGGCCGTGGTTTGTACTGTCATGTCTTTGACAGTGTACATCAATGGCCGTGGTTTGTACTGTCATGTCTTTGACAGTGTACATCAATGGCCGTGGTTTGTACTGTTATGTCTTTGACAGTGTCTATCAAAGGCCGTGGTTTGTACTGTCATGTATTTGACAGTGTGCATCAGAGGCCGTGGTTTGTACTGTCATGTCTTTGACAGTGTGCATCAAAGGCTGTGGTTTGTACTGTCATGTCTTTGACAGTGTGCATCAGAGGCCGTGGTTTGTACTGTCATGTCTTTGACAGTGTGCATCAAAGGCTGTGGTTTGTACTGTTATGTCTTTGACAGTGTGCATCAAAGGCCGTGGTTTGTACTGTCATGTCTGACAGTGTACATCAAAGGCCATGGTTTGTACTGTTATGTCTGACAGTGTATATCAATGGCCGTGGTTTGTACTGTCATGTCTTTGACAGTGTGCATCAAAGGCCATGGTTTGTACTGTCATGTCTTTGATAGTGTGCATCAAAGCCCGTGGTTTGTACTGTCATGTCTTTGATGGTGTGCATCAAAGGCCGTGGTTTGTAGTCATGTCTTTGACAGTGTGCATCAAAGGCTGTGGTTTGTACTGTCATGTCTGACAGTGTACATCAAAGGCTGTGGTTTGTACTGTTATGTCTTTGACTGTGCATCAATGGCCATGGTTTGTAGTCATGTCTTTGACAGTGTGCATCATAGGCTGTGGTTTGTACTGTCATGTCTTTGATAGTGTGCATCAAAGGCTGTGGTTTGTACTGTCATGTCTTTGACACTGTCTCCTTTTCTCTGTCTGTCTCCTTTTCTATCTCTGTCCATATCTCATTTTCTCTGTCTCTGTCTCTGTCTCTGTTATCCCCACTGTTCAATTTTGTTTATCTTTGTCTGTTTGTCTGTCTATGTGTCAGTCTTTCTTTCTCACTCCCTATTTCCCTTCCTTTCTCTCTCTTTCTCTCTCTCTCTCTCTCTCTCTCTCTCTCTCTCTCTCTCTCTCTCTCTCTCTCTCTCTCTCTCTCTCTCTCTCTCTGACTCTGTCTCTCTGTATCTCTGTCTGTCTCTCTCTGTCTCTGTCTTTTCTCTCTCTGTCTCTTTCTCTCCCTCCATCTCGCTCTCTCTCTCTCTCTCCTAGTCTCTCTCTCTCTCTCTCTCTCTCTCTCTCCCTCCCCTCTCTCCCCTCCCTCCCGCCCCCGCAAGTACCATATCTTGAACACAAAATAGCCATAAGTAATTTTATGTGGGATGTTGTTAAACAAACACGCCTTTCTTTTACAGTGCTGTTGTTCGTATTGTGTAGTGTAAAATCATTTTCACAGGTCACAAAAAAAAGCAGTCAAGACGAAAAGGCATCTGATTTAGAAGCAGCTGAATTTTTGGCATCATATTTGTTGGCAAAATTGATCAAAGGTTTGCCGGAAGATTTAGCAAACGATTTGGCGGCTTATTTGACCACTGACTTACAACTGGACTTGCCTGAAAAATTGTCAGCTCAAATGGCAGTCCGTTTGGTACCTGGTTTGCCGAAAGACTTGGCTGATCGTTTGGCAAGATATTTAGCAGATAGTTTACCAAAACCGTTGGCATCTGCCTTTGCAACTCATTTGGCAAATAAACTAACATTTGGTTTGCCCGCAGAGTTAGCGAGTGATTGGGCAACTCACTTGGCAGCGAATGTATCACTTGACTTGCCTGAACCATTATCCATTCAAATAGCAGTCCAGTTGAAAGCTGGTATGCAGAAAGACTTGGCTGAACATTTGGCAAGCTACTTGCGCAAAGGTCTGTCAGTACAGTTAACATCTGATTTGGCAGCTTTCTCGGCATCGAGTTTGGCCACACTGTTGACAGTGTACCTGACATCTGGTTTACCCCAAGATTTGGCCAGTGACTTGGCAACTTATTTGGCAGCGAACTTATCATTTGACTTGCCTGAATCGTTAGCAGCACGAATAGCAGTCAGTTTGGTAGCTGGATTGCCGTTAAACCTATCATATCGTTTGGCGAGCTTCTTATCGTACCGTCTACCAATAAAGCTGGCGTCCGCTTTGGCAACGCATTTGGTAGCTAAATTAACGTCTGGCATGTCCCACGATTTGGCAGCCTATTTGGCATGTCACTTAACATCCAGCATGGTGTCAGGTTTGCCTGAAGATCTTGCAGTGCACTTGGCGTGTGGCATGGCAGGGGGAGCAGCAGCGCAGTTTGTGGCTCATTTGTTGGAAGGGTTACCGAAAGACGTGGCAGAGCTTATTGCAGCTTACTTGAATAGAGTATCACCTGGGCATTTAGGAAAGGTAACTGTGTTAATAGTCAGCTTATTGCAGCTTACTTGAATAGTGTATCACCTGGGCATTTGGGAAAGGTAACTGTCTTAATAGTCAGCTTATTGCAGTTTACTTGAATAGTGTATCACCTGGGCATTTGAGAAAGGTAACTGTGCTAATCGTCAGCTTATTGCAGCTTACTTGAATAGTGTATCACATAGGCATTTGGGAAAGATAACTGTGTTAATAGTCAGCTGCCTCATTCACTAAACTCTCTTAACTTTGCGATCTCGCAGTGCAGTGCTAAAAGACTTGCAAAGAGGGTGCTTTGTTGTCTAGCAGAGCCTAAGAGACCTTTGTGAATTAGGGCCAAGGGCTTCTAGAATCTTTTATAAAAACCACTAGCCCAGAGCTTCTAGATTATGGTAGTCCCACTCCCATGTCTATAATGATATACAATGTTGGGCTAGTAAATAACTATATTTATCATGCCCGACGGCTAGTCAAAAAAACGTCAAATGTTGCATTTAAGTCTCTTATAATCGATCTTAATTTATATCACTTAACTTGTTTGGTTGGCGTTCCTGTAACGGTAAGGTTGTAGTGCGCCAATTGATGACGTCAAAGTGTTACGTTCTAGTGAGACGTATCACTTTGATATGTACCAAGATATTTTTAACCATATGGGTAATAAAAATAGATAATAACCTGTCACTGTCATTTATCCTGCGACAGTTAAAATGATGAATACTGTGAGGCTCTGCTAGCTGAGTGGCATTCACCATTCGACCTGCATGAGCACAATAAAGCCGATATCTTAAGACAATAACTGGATATTTTATTTATCCTACAGTCCTGCATAATATGAAACAAATTAATGAAATGAACCATTTTATTTCACAACTTCACCGTTTTCCAGAGAACTAGGTCCACATGTTTCGAATGCCTTGTCGCCTACAATATCTATACACCAAAACAAAATAGATCTTAAATATATAACAACAATTTATTTCTTAGTTTTTAATACAAAAATTGTCATCATAATGTTTTCTAAAAATAAAACCATCAGCTTGAAATAGAATTATCATTAACATTGAACAATTAATGCAACATTCATTTGTTAATCGTAAGTACAGTAGTGTAAAAGTAGTTCCGTCCCACAATAAAATATAGAAATTTATTCAGTCATCTTATCTTATTATAGTCCACTACCTATAGTGATTTCAGAATAAAATGTTTTAATCTTACATGTTTATGTCAGGGCTTCTAGTGACTGGCCTTAGTGGCGTCGTGGTTAGGCCATCGATCTACAGGCTGGTAGGTACTGGGTTCAGATCCCAATCGAGGCATGGGATTTTTAATCCAGATACCGACTCCAAACCCTGAGTCTCAAGGCTCAATGGGTAGGTGTAAACCACTTGCACCAACCAGTGATCCATAACTGGTTCAACAAAGGCCATAGTTTGTGCTATCCTGCCTGTGGGAAGTGCAAATAAAAGATCCCTTGCTGCTAATCGGAAAGAGTAGCCCATGTAGTGGCGACAGCAGGTTTCCTCTCAAAATCTGTGTGGTCCTTAACCATATATCCAACGCCATATAACCGTAAATAAAATGTGTTGAGTGCATTGTTAAATAAAACATTTCTTTCTTTTCCCCATGGCTAGTGATATTAAACGTTGGGCTGATAAATAACTACTATATTGCCATGCCCAATGGCTGGTGAAAAAAAGATTAAACGTTGCAGTTAAATCTTATTTTGTATATATAAATATCCTGACCCCCATCCCAAACCCCAGTGTTAGTGTTTTTAAGCTCTACCTCCCTCTTTAGGTGACATATCTGATTATTATTATTATTTAGTAAAATTGTATTAACTTAAAGTAAAGTAGGGCTAGTGAATTTTTAATCGTGGCTAGTAAATTTAAAAAATCACTGATCCCAAGGCTAGTGGATTAAAAACAAATCTAGAAGCCCTGGTTTATGTACATGTTTATGGGGAAAACATACTTGCATTAATTTCATGATAGTTAATTTGATGTTCAGATTGTTATAAACATAACTCTTCTTTTCTCTCTCCCCACCCCCCTCGCCATCTGCCTCCCTCATTCTCTCTCTTTTCCTCTGACTCTCTCTGTCATTCCTTCTCTCTGTGTATGTCTCTGGCTCTGGCTTTGTCTCTCTCCTTCCCTCTGTCTTTGCTCTACCCTCTGTTAGACACCATATGCCATGATAGTACAAAATATCCTGAGATGTTGTTACACATTCCTTTCCTTTTTAAAATTTTTGTTCAAACTTTCAGAAATTTGAAAGACCTACCAAAAAAGGCATCGTACCAATAAGGGTAAAACAAGGTTTGTATTTTAAAATATTCTGTGATGATTGGATGATTTTCTGTCATGTGAAGCCTCTTTTCATTGGTTATAGGACAGTTATATGCTAAATGTCTTTTGGTTGGCTTAATAATCTCAGCATCCATTACTAACACATGTATAACTGGGCAGAATAGAATAACGGTCTGACTACACAGATGCCATCTACCACTGAAATTCATGTTAAAATAATTAAGTTTCCATTGCATTCATTACAACATAACGTCATCCCATTGGTCCAGCCATAGCAACGGAGTTTGTTAATTTCTTGATGATCAGTGTACAAGTTTGCCAATATAAAGTGACATTGTCAGATATGATGTTATGCCAGCCTTGGTGGTGTCGTGGTTAAGCCATCGGACATAAAGCTGGTAGGTACAGGGTTCACAGTCCAATACCGGCACCCACCCACAGCAAGTTTTAATGACTCGATGGGTAGGTGTAAGACCACTACACCCTCTTCTCTCTCACAAACCACTAGCAAGTAACAACTAAACCACTGTCCTGAATAGACAACTCAGATAGCTGGGGTGTGTGCCCAGGACAGTGTGCTTGAACCTTAATTGGATATAAGGTTTTCAATCTCCGTCCTTATGTCTATCTTACTCATACAGTTTCTTTCTCTGTCTATCCGTCTGTCCTACATATAGTTTTCTGGACGTTTTTTTTTTCTTCACAATTCCTCAAGATATTGAGCTTAAATTTTGTGTCTAGCATTATCATGTAGAGATACAAATAAAGTTTAATGTTTTGGTGGATTTACCCATTCATGACTAATAGTGAAATCAAGTTTGACTTTCATGGCAATTTATTCAAGGGCCATAACTCTTGTCAAATATGGAATTTATCCTTCTTCAACAGTTATGGCCACATCAAGATTGATGTTCATGGCAATTTATTCAAGGGCCATAACTGTAAGAATATGGAATTTATCCATGTTTGACAGAGTTGTGGCACTTGAACTTAGGATATTTGTGGGGCCCGAAAGGGGACGTGTATTGGTTTAGAAGACGTTCAGAAGTGCTTGTTAATCCTCCTGTCTGTCTGTCTGTGTGTTGGGCGTGGTAGGGGACATGTATTGCTTTAGCAGTACTGTCAGAATGCTTGTTATCATGCAACCATGCCTCCTATTGACCTGATAACCCCTACCTGATAATTCGAAGTGTTATCATGTCACTAGGAAATGAGTTGTGCGCATGGTGTATATTTGCTAACTTTTCAGGTTAAATCAATATAACATTTACACTTCCTATAACAACAAATTACATCTTATTTTTCAATTCTCCATTATTCACTTCCATTCGGAACTAGCCAACGTTTTTATTTAAACATTTTGAAACAAAAAAGCAAGTAGCTTCCTGCAAAGAATGTTTACACTGGAACAGCGCCTGGCGTCAGTCACTAGCAGCCAGTGATGTAGATCTTCTTCAGGTTACACGTTAACTTGAGTTTATTTTCACAGAAAAAGGTACATAAATTGTAATGTTGTGACACAACAGACTTTGAAATATAATCAAAGTATTTTATTTAAAATTTGAAAACACATAACTTTTAGGCTGGCTATGCCATTCCCAAGATGCTTTTGGGCACCTGCTACTGTCCGATTTCCAGAAGTAGTTTCTACACGATAAAACTAATACTTTCTATACCGCTTTTGACTAAAACATATTGAAAAATGTAACTTCAAAGGGTTGCATGAAAAACGAAATATCAGGTTACTGCGTTTTGATTAAAGTAAATTAAAGTAATATTTATTTGGCTCGGTTCAATAACGGTGTAACAAGCTTGCTGAAGCACGCTTAGCTGTTACACCATTACCTAAACCTCACAAAATAACCACGATATCAAAGCATAGTAACCTGTTATTCTATATTTATCACCATTATTATATTGCTTTTGCAGTACTCTTGTAATGCTTGTTATATTATCGTCATTATTAGCTCAAGACAGCTGGAAAGACCTCTTCAAGATGCCCTCGGCTCTTGAACACCAGCGGCTGTATGAGCTGGAGCGGGGCAAGACGGGTGAAGAGAGCGCAGACAAGTTGGCATCATTGCTGACCTGCCTAGACAAGGATCCTCTGTATCCCACTGAGTCCGGCATCCGCCTCGTACACAAGATCACCGTATCAGACAAGGTATTCATTCACTTCAACTTATTGGTGTGCTTATTTATCCAGTTAAAGTTCAAGCATGCTGTCCTAGCACATGCACACCTCAGCTGTCTGGGCTGTCTGTCCAGGACAGTGGGTGGGTTACTAGCTACCCGGTTAGTGATTATTTGTTAGTGTTTTGTGAGAGAATGTTAGTGGTCTGTGAGAGAATGTTAGTGGTCTGTGAGAGAATGTTAGTGGTGCTGTGAGAGAATGTTAGTGGTCTGTGAGAGAATGTTAATGGTGTGTGAGAGAATGTTAGTGGTCTGTGAGAGAATGTTAGTGGTCTGTGAGAGAATGTTAGTGGTTCTGTGAGAGAATGTTAGTGGTCTGTGAGAGAATGTTAGTAGTTCTGTGAGAGAATGTTAATGGTGTGTGAGAGAATGTTAGTGGTCTGTGAGAGAATGTTAGTGGTCTGTGAGAGAATGTTAGTGGTTCTGTGAGAGAATGTTAATGGTCTGTGAGAGAATGTTAGTGGTCTGTGAGAGAATGTTAGTGGTTCTGTGAGAGAATGTTAGTGGTTCTGTGAGAGAATGTTAATGGTCTGTGAGAGAATGTTAGTGGTTCTGTGAGAGAATGTTAGTGGTCTGTGAGATAATGTTAGTGGTGTGTGAGAGAATGTTAGTGGTCTGTGAGAAAATGTTAGTGGTCTGTGAGAGAATGTTACTGGGGTGTGAGAGAATGTTAGTGGTTTGTGAGAGAGAAGTCGATGTTGGTTGGGGTCCTTTAAAAAAAGAAAAAAGGCAATTGAAACCAACATAAAAATTAAAGAAATGAGCTCTATTTAAAAAAAAAATGTATTTGGAAAAAAAAAAAAGCAGAAAAAAAAAAATAATAACACCCTCCATAAACATGCATCCACCCCCATATTTCTGTATGTTTGTTGATTTAATGTCATAGGCTTTAGAAGTAGGGGTGGGTGATTGCAGGGGGCACTGGCTTCCAACTCTGAAGATAGTGCTAAAAAATTAAAGTAATATATCAACTGCCCATACTGTCATATTGCTGTCTTTGATTTTGATAAGATTTATTCCAGTTTGCATATAATTAGCTGAAAACGATGCATTTTCATATTCATATATAAATACTCTATACAGTATGTGCGCGTACTGCACAAAACAGTTTTGGCTAAAACATTTTCAATATGTCTACTAAATATCCCATTTGGCAAATATTTTGATGGCTACAGTGCATATATAGATAGTGCATATACCCCCCCCCCCCCCACCCCCACACACTAAAAAATTAAAGTAATATATTAACTGCCCCTACCCTCATTGCTGTCTTTGATTTTGATAAGATTTATCCCAGTTTGCATATAATTAGCTGAAAACGATGCATTTTCATATTCACATATAAATAATCTATACAGTACTGCACAAAACAGTTTTGGCTAAAACATTTTCATTATGGCTAATAAAAATCCCATTTGGCAAATATTTTAATGTCTACATGTAGGTATTTTTGATCCAGGGTGATGAGCCCTGTATGTGGTTGCAAACAAGTCATTACACCTGAATGATGGAAATAATTGGTAAAAAGGTCTCAGGTTAGCACATATTGCCAGAGTATCTGTGTAATAGTTGCCCGAATGATTAATTAATTAATGTGCTCTATAACAAACTTTTACCAAATAGTCACAAACCTCAGGTGAATCATGTTCTATGCTACCTGTAACCTAGCTATACATCCCATCCCCTAGATGGCATAACAGTACATACCACTGCTTTTGATGTACCAGTCATGTTATCTTCAAACTGCATGACTAAGACATGTTTCTGGAATCTTGCACAAATGAAGAGCATGCGCAAGCTTCCACAAGTGAAGACGTGATTGCGGGAAGCTTGCATAATTAAGCATATAATTAAGCTTGCACAAATGAAGAGATGCTTCCACGAGTGAAGACAATCTTGCGGGAAGCTTGTATAATTGAAGATATGCGTGCAGCAATCTGATGACAATCTTGCGGGAAGCTGGTATAATTGAAGATATGTGTGCAGCAACCTGATGACAATCTTGCGGGAAGCTTGTATAACTGAAGATATGCGTGCAGCAACCTGATGACATTCTTGCAGGAAGCTTGTATAATTGAAGATATGCATGCAGCAACCTGATGACAATCTTGCGGGAAGCTTGTATAATTGAAGATATGCATGCAGCAACCATACACAACCTGATGACAGTCTTGCAGGAAGCTTGTATAATTGAAGATATGCTTGCAGCAACCCTATGACAATCTTGCGGGAAGCTTGTATAATTGAAGATATGCGTGCAGCAACCCTATGACAATCTTGCGGGAAGCTTGTATAATTGAAGATATGCGTGCAGCAACCTGATGACAATCTTGTGGGAAGCTTGTATAATTGAAGATATGCGTGCAGCAATCTGATGACATTCTTGTGGGAAGCTTGTATAATTGAAGATATGCGTGCAGCAACCTGATGACAATCTTGCGGGAAGCTTGTATAATTGAAGATATGCGTGCAGCAACCTGATGACAATCTTGCGGGCAGCAACCTGATGACAATCTTGCGGGAAGCTTGTATAATTGAAGATATGCGTGCAGCAACCTGATGACAATCTTGCGGGAAGCTTGTATAATTGAAGATATGCGTGCAGCAACCTGATGACATTCTTGCGGGAAGCTTGTATAATTGAAGATATGCGTGCAGCAACCTGATGACAATCTTGCGGGAAGCTTGTATAATTGAAGATATGCGTGCAGCAACCTGATGACAATCTTGCGGGAAGCTTGTATAATTGAAGATATGCGTGCAGCAACCTGATGACAATCTTGCGGGAAGCTTGTATAATTGAAGATATGCGTGCAGCAACCTGATGACAATCTTGCGGGAAGCTTGTATAATTGAAGATATGCGTGCAGCAACCTGATGACAATCTTGCGGGCAGCAACCTGATGACTCTTGTATAACTGTGTGCAGCAACCTGATATGCGGGAAGCTTGTATAATTGAAGATATGTGTGCAGCAACCTGATGACATTCTTGCGGGAAGCTTGTATAATTGAAGATATGCGTGCAGCAACCTGATGACAATCTTGCGGGAAGCTTGTATAATTGAAGATATGCATGCAGCAACCTTAACACAACCTGATGACAATCTTGCGGGAAGCTTGTATAATTGAAGATATGTGTGCAGCAACCTGATGACAATCTTGCGGGAAGCTTGTATAATTGAAGATATGCGTGCAGCAACCTGATGACAATCTTGTGGGAAGCTTGTATAATTGAAGATATGCGTGCAGCAATCTGATGACAATCTTGCGGGAAGCTTGTATAATTGAAGATATGCGTGCAGCAACCTTACTCAAGTGATGGCAGTTTTGCAGGAAGCTTGCATAATTGAAGATATGCGTGCAGCAACCTGATGACAATCTTGCGGGAAGCTTGTATAATTGAAGATATGCGTGCAGCAACCTGATGACAATCTTGCGGGAAGCTTGTATAATTGAAGATATGTGTGCAGCAACCTGATGACAATCTTGCGGGAAGCTTGTATAATTGAAGATATGCGTGTAGCAACCTTACACAACCTGATGACAATCTTGCGGGAAGCTTGTATAATGATGACAATCTTGCGGGCAGCAACCTGATGACAATCTTGCGGGAAGCTTGTATAATTGAAGATATGCATGCAGCAACCTGATGACAATCTTGCGGGAAGCTTGTATAATTGAAGATATGCGTGCAGCAACCTGATGACAATCTTGCGGGAAGCTTGTATAATTGAAGATATGCGTGCAGCAACCTGATGACAATCTTGCGGGAAGGTTGTATAATTGAAGATATGCATGCAGCAACCTTAACACAACCTGATGACAGTCGTGCGGGAAGCATGTATAATTAAATATATGTGTGCAGCAACCTGATGACAATCTTGCGGGCAGCAACCTGATGACAATCTTGCGGGAAGCTTGTATAATTGAAGATATGCGTGCAGCAACCTGATGACAATCTTGCGGGAAGCTTGTATAATTGAAGATATGTGTGCAGCAACCTGATGACAATCTTGCGGGAAGCTTGTATAATTGAAGATATGCGTGCAGCAACCTGATGACAATCTTGCGGGAAGCTTGTATAATTGAAGATATGCATGCAGCAACCTGAACAGCAACCTGATGACAATCTTGCGGGAAGCTTGTATAATTGAAGATATGCGTGCAGCAACCTGATGACAATCTTGCGGGAAGCTTGTATAATTGAAGATATGTATGCAGCAACCTGATGACAATCTTGCGGGAAGCTTGTATAATTGAAGATATGTGTGCAGCAACCTGATGACAATCTTGCGGGAAGCTTGTATAATTGAAGATATGCGTGCAGCAACCTGATGACAATCTTGAAGATATGCGTGCAGGGAAGCTTGTATAATTGAAGATATGCGTGCAGCAACCTGATGACAATCTTGCGGGAAGCTTGTATAATTGAAGATATGCGTGCAGCAACCTTATGACAATCTTGCGGGAAGCTTGTATAATTGAAGATATGCATGCAGCAACCTGATGACAATCTTGCGGGAAGCTTGTATAATTGAAGATATGCGTGCAGCAACCTTATGACAATCTTGCGGGAAGCTTGTATAATTGAAGATATGACAATCTTGCGGGAAGCAGCAACCTGATGACAATCTTGCGGGAAGCTTGTATAATTGAAGATATGCGTGCAGCAACCTGATGACAATCTTGCGGGAAGCTTGTATAATTGAAGATATGTGTGCAGCAACCTGATGACAATCTTGCGGGAAGCTTGTATAATTGAAGATATGCGTGCAGCAACCTTACGCAAGTGAAGACAATCTTAATTGTGGGAAGCTTCCAGAATTGCCGACTAGCATATGCAAGCTAAATGTAACCTTGCAAATATCTTGCATTGCTTGTACTACCTTATAACAAGCTTATAACTAACTTCCAACAACCTAGCCAGAAACATGCATTTTTGTTTGAGCTATTTTTCAGGGTTTTTTTTATCATGTGTTTTCAGGGTTCACACGAGAAGTGCAGAGTGGAATCTGTCCCAGGAATGCCCAACGTGTAAGTAGTTAAAGAGTATGTTCTATTGTAAGATATATTTTACTAACAAAACTTTTAAACAACTAACATTACATAACAAATACTTGTCTTTTTTTGTCACTAGGAATGCCAAATATGTATGCTAAGTAAAAATTTGTTGCTACTGTAAAATATTTTTGACTAACACAACATTTTAATGACTAACATTACTCAATAAATAAATTGTTTGATTGGTTAATATAAACCCACTAACATGTATAATAATAAACCATTGGCATGAGTTCGACCTGTACCCCCGTTTCAATGGTTAGGGTAGTTTTAGGTATAGGGTTAGGGTTAGTCTTTAGAGCCTTTGATATAGAGGGGTATGGGTCCGAACCATTAAGAGTCCATTCACAATTCACAAATACATGTCAATGGCGTAGCCAGAGGAAAAAACGCCGAGGCAAACCCAGACCTGTAAAATAAATATCAGTGTCATGGGAAAAATAAAATAAATCTGGGGAAATTCCAGACGAGGCAAGCCCTTTTGCCTGCCTCATGCTGGCTACGCCATTGCATGTATATACGTGTTAATGAGTGTATAAAATGTAATAATAAAAAAAAAATTGGAATGTCTGTGTGGGTGAAAGCCTACTTTAAAAATGTTGATTTTTGTAAGGAATATTTTAAAGGGTTTTTTTAAAGCATTCACTGGAATTAATATCAGTGTCTATAAATACAACGGATTTTACAAGGATATTTGGAAAATGTTTCTCTGGTGGTAATTTGAAGTGTTAACAAGAAATCGGACATATATACATGTCGATATGTTTATGTGTACAAGACAGCGTTTAATGGATATTTAAACATTTGTGGTGGCATGCACTCAGAAATCAGGTGATGATATATCTGAGGTAAGTTCACATTAAACCAAATTACCACATTAAACCAAATTACCACGTTGAAACCAGTCCAATACATGTAGTTCGTGAACGTTAGTGAATGGTTTGCTGGCTGAACTTGCGGCAGGTGTTTGCTAAAGGTTAGCTTATCCTGCCCTACAAGTGGATTCTGCCATGAGCTAAGCTGGATACCTGATTCAGTATACTGTTGAATCCCGTTAATTGGCCCCGTTGGGTAGTTCGATCTATCCATTCGGTTAACATCTGTAAGTGTAACTCGGGACTTCAATATACAGTTGAATCCCGTTAATTGGCTCCAACCCCATCGGTGCTCAAGAATTTGTTCCATCCATCGGGTAGGTCGACCTATCCATTCGGTTAACATCATCTGTAAGTGTAACTCAGGACTTCAATATACAGTTGAATCCCGTTAATTGGCTCCAACCCCATCGGTGCTCGAGAATTTGTTCCATCTATCGGGTAGGTCAACCTATCCATTCGGTTAACATCTGTAAATGTAACTCAGGACTTCATTTTTGGTTGGGGGTGGGATGTAGCCCAGTGTTAAAACGCTCGCTCGATGCGCAGTTCGTCTGGGATCGATTTTTGTCGCCGGTCGACCCATTGGGCAATTTCTCATTCCAGCCAGTGCACCATGACTGGTATATCAAAGGCCGTAGTATTTAGTACCCTGTCTGTGGGATGGTGCATATAAAAGATCCCTTGCTGCTAATCGAAAAGAGTAGCTCATGAAATGGCGACAGCGGGTTTCCTCTCTCAATATCTGTGTGGTCCTTAACTATATATGTCTGATGCCATATAACTGTAAATAAAATGTGTTGAGTGCGTTGTTAAATAAAACATTTCTTTCTTTCTTTCATATTTGGTTTGAGCGTTGTGGTGTATTCAAATTCTGAGATCGACCCAATGAGATTCTTCTGTACTTATGATTGAATTTTCTGTTTTGTTTTTGCAGTGAGTCAGGCACCACACAGTTTGGGATAATTAAAATGGAGTGGAATGCTGAGGTTCCTGGAGATGTCACGAAAAGCAACCTAGCTCTGTTACCTGCATCGCAAAGCCTTCACGATTCGGACATGTAATTGTTAAAAAAACTTCTCTTTTTTTCTCCTTTGTTGAAACACCTTCACGATTCTGACATGTACATGTAATTGTTAAAAAAACTTCTTCTTTTTCTCCTTTGTTACAAAAAACACCTTCATGATTCTGACATGTAATTATTAAAAAAAGAACGTAATTTTTTTTACCTTTGTCGAAATTTCTCCATCACAATTACATGTATAACCTAATTGTTTAAAAAAAAAAAACTTTTTTTTTTTTTTTACCTTTGTTGAAAAGCTTTCATCATGCTTCTAACATATAATTAAAAAAAAAAAAATTCTCATGTTTGTTGAAACACCTTCTAACAAGTAATTGTTAAAAATCATAATTTTTTTTATCCTAGTTTTGTTGAAACACCTTCATCACAATTTGAATATGTAATTGTTAAAAGATCATCATTTTTTCACCTTTGTCAAAATATCTTCATTACGATTGTAACGTAACATGTAATTATAAAACAACATATAATATGTTTTTTCAACCTTGTCGAGATGCCTCTGTCATTATTCTTACATGTACAGCTAATTGTAAAAAAAAACATAAAATGTGTCAACTTTGTCAAAACCATAGCAACAAAATTCTGGCATTTAATTATTTAACACAATTATCTTAGTTGAAAACCCCCCATTGTATTTTCCCCTTTGTCGAAACCATGACAACAAGATTCTAGGATGTAATTGTTTAAAACAATCTTATGGAAAATATAATTTTCACATGTTCCAACTGCTCCCATGACTAGCTGGAACATCAAAGGCCCTGGTATGTACTGACCTGCCAGTGGTAAAGTGCATCTAAAAGGTCCTTTACTACGTTATTGGTGGGAGACGTCTGTGTCATGGCAGCAGGTTTTTTGTCCCGTTCTCTTGACTGGGTGTATACCGGCCTCAGTGGCACAGTGGTTAAGCCATCGGACTACAGGCTGGTAGATACAGGGTTCGTAGCCTGGTACTGGCTCCAACCCAGAGCGAGTTCTTAAGGGCTGAATGGGTAGGTGTAAGACCACTACACCCTCTTCTCTCTTTCACTAACCACTAACTACTAACAACTAACCCACTGTCGTGGACAGACAGCCCAGATAGCTGAGGTGTGTGTGCTCAGGACAGCATGCTTGAACCTTAATTGGATATAAGCATGAAAATAAGCTGAAATGGAATGAATGACCATGTGTTAAATAACCATATGTTAGACATAGATACATGGCTTACAAATGTACAGAGGTGTCATTTAACTAATATTCCTTTCTTTTCCCTTCCATCCATCCGTACGTCCATAAATCAAAACCCTGGCACTCAAACACCCACATATATGTAGCTCGTTCCAACCAGTGCACCACAACTGGTCAAAGGCTGTGGTATGTGCTTTACTGTCTGTGGGAAAGTGCATATAACAGATCTCTTGTTGCATTAAGACAATGTCTACGAGTCGTAATTACCAAATGTTTGACATCCAATAGCCGACGATTAACATATCAATGTGCTCTAGTGGTGTCGTTAAACAAAACAAATTTCTTCTTCCCTCTCATTCATTTATTTACCTTCCCGCAACTTTTCTTTACTTTTAAAGTTATGAAATAATGCCTAAAAATTTATGTCAGATAGCTTTGATATGATAATTAAATGCAAAACCTACAACAGTGTAAATGATATCTTAATGTCCTTCATCTTTGTGGGCAGAAATTCAAAAGTGTTGGTAAAGGACGTTCCCAGGGGTCGCTACAAGGAATCGGATAACAAAAATGAAGTATTAGTTGGGACACTGTAGGTGTATCATAAATCTCATAAAAGTGACTGCTTAAGTTAAAGGTACATGCTCTGCTAAAGTTAAGGAACATGCTCTGCTTAAGTTAAAGATGCATGCTCTGCTTAAGTTAAAGGTACCTGCACTGCTTAAGTTGAAGGTTAAGTTAAGGTACGTACATGCTCTGCTTAAGTTAAAATATGCATACTTTGCTTAACCTTTAGACTACTGGATTAATTTTTAACAAAAACCACGTTGAGTGGGTACAAGTTTATAATTTTTACTCACATATATTCACTCAAATGTTTCATAAATACATGAAATAAAGTTCATATATGAATCGGTAAGTATTATTTTCGTGTCTTTTTTTGTCATTTTTATTGTTTTAGATCGGCTAATGGTGATTAAAATTAGGCAAAAAATCGAAAAAGTTGCGTTTAGTTACGGGCATTTGTGGCCAGCTGTCCAGTATTTATGTCCATTATTCCCGATAACAGTGGTTTTCTGACCAGAATTTTTTTTTAAACCCGAACTACGATTCATATTGCAATATTTGGTAATTTTCGTTGTTGGTAAAACGATCAAATTTATTATTAAATTAGCTGTTACAATCAGCTATCGATCCCTGAAAATTACCGCGACGTGCCGCCATTGTTGTCAAGCGAAAATACTTGCCGAAAACCACTTTTTGAACTCAAAATTTCAAGGTATTTTCAATTGAAAAAATCAAAACAAAAACCACCATTTTGAAAAAAAATCTTTTTTCTTTAATTATATTTCCGTTTCCGGTGAGTGTCGTGTGCAAAACGGCGGGAAATATGAATTGGGGAATGCACTGTATACAGTGTTCAGTATATCGACTGACGTGACGTTGGGCGAGATATCTCGCCTGCAGTAGTCAGAAGGTTAAGTTAAGGTGCGTGCTCAGCTTAATTAAGTTAAAATATGCATGATTTGCAGAAGTCAAGGTACATGCTCTGCTTAAGTTAAAGTTAAGTTAAAATATGCCTATACTCTGCTTATGTTAAAGATGCATGCTCTGCTTAAGTTAAAGATGCCTGCTCTTCTTAAGTTAATTAAAAATGCATGCTCTAGCTAAGTTAAAGGAATATGCTGTTCTTAAGTTAAAGGCATATTCTCTGCTTTAGTTATCGGTATGTGCTCTGCTATGTTAAAGGGGTATGCTCTGCTTAAATTAAAAGTGCAGGCTGCTTAATTTAAAGGTATATGCTGTGCTTAAGTAAAAGTACATGTTCTGTTTAAGTTAGAAGGTTCATGCTCTAATTTCCAACTCTATAATTGTTTTAATGGATAAGTGTGAAACAGGATGTTACTCAATTGTAGAGCATTTAACTGAGGTACAGTGGGTCATTAGTTCAATCCCCCTCAGTGGACAAGTTGGGTATTTTCTTGTTCTAACAAGTGTACCTCTATTAGTACATGTACATCAAAAACGGTGGTATTTACTGTCTTGTCTATGGTAAAGTGCATATAAAAGATCCTTTAAATTGTTGCTATTCGGTAGAAGTCTGTGTCAACAGGGCCTCATGCACTATCTCTTTTTCTCTCTCTCTATCTGTCTGTCTGTCGATCGATCACTCTGTCACTCTTTCTATCATTCTCTTTCTCACATTCTCTTTCTCCCATCTCTCTGTATCTCTGTCTCTCTCTCCCTCTCTCTATGTCTGTCTTTGTCTCTCTCTCTCTCTCTCTCTCTCTCTCTCTCTCTCTCTCTCTCTCTCTCTCTCTCTCTCTCTCTCTCTCTCTCTCTGTCGATCACTCTGTTTAACTCTCTTTCACTCTGTCACTCTTTCTCACATCTCTCTCACTCTCTGTCTCGCTCTCTCTCTCTCTCGTCCATTGGGCTATTTCTCATTCCAGCCAGTGCACCACGACTGGTATATCAAAGGCCGTGGTATGTGCTATCCTGTCTGTGGGATGGTACATATAAAAGAACCCTTGCCGCTAATCAAAAAGAGTAGCCCATGAAATGGTGACAGTGGGTTTCCTCTCTCAATATCTGTATGGTCCTTAACCATATGTCTGACACCATATAACTGTAAATAAAATGTGTTGAGTGCATCATTAAATAAAACATTTCTTTCTTTGTCTCTATCTCCCTTGCTCTCTCAACATTCTCTCATCCATCCATCCATCCTTCCACATTCACCTATTGATTCATATATTCATTCATAAAGTAATTAATTCATTCATTTGTTTGTTCATTAATTCACTCACTCACTCACTCACTCACTCACTCACTCACTCACTCACTCACTCACTCACTCACTCACTCACTCACTCATTCATTCATTCGACCTACAAATAACTCAACTACTATCCCTTGTTACATATTCAAGTTTGATATTTCAGCAGTATATATAGAGCCCTTGACGTAGGTACACAGGGTCACAGTATTGATTGCCCTCAACACAACAGTTGTTTCCCCATCTCAACCAGTTACCCACTACTGGTACATCAAAGGCCATGTCATGTACTGTTATTTGGATGAAAAAGATCATATAAAAGATGCCTTGCTGCTTTAGCATTACAAGTAACCTACCCAGTATATTGCAGCAATCTTTCTTTTCTTTTGAGATGGGATGTAGCCCAGTGGTAAAGCACTCACTTGATGTGCGGTCGGATTGGGATCGATCACCATCAGCAAGCTTACTGGACTATTTCTCATTCCAGCCAGTGCACCACAACTGGTATATCAAAAGGCTGTGGTATGCACTATCCTATCTGGGGGATGGTGCATATAAAAGATCTCTTAATGGAGAAACGTAGCTGGTTACCTCTCTAAGACTATATGTCAGAATTACCAAATGTTTGACATCCAATAGCCAATGATTAATATATCAATGTGCTGTAGCTGTGTCGTTCAACAAAACCATTTTTTTGCTGTTGATGAAATGGTGAAATAACTATTATGTATTAAACACCAAATAGCCATGGGTTAAAATTCCTTTCCTTTCATTGTAGACATCTTGGTAAAAAGGGTGAAAAGACTTCAAAGGGATCTGTGGAAGACATAGCTTTGGAATCTGACAGCAGATTTGATTTACAGCGAAGCAGCATCAAATTGTCGCATGTTGCCATGTCATTACCAAATGCAACCAAGTCATTACCAAATCAAACCAAGTCATTGCAGCATACCGCCAGTTCATTGCAGCATACCGCCAGTTCATTATCAGAAGTCGCCAGTTTATTACCACAGGACACCAGGTCATTACCACAGGTCGCCAGTTCATTATCACAGGTCACCAGTTCATTACCGCAGGTCGCCAGTTCATTACCGCAGGTCACCAGTTCATTACCACAGGTCGCCAGTTCATTACTCCAGGTCACCGGTTCATTACCGCAGGTTACCGGTTCATTATCACAGGTCACTGGTTCATTACCGCAGGTCACCAGTTCATTATCACAGGTTGCCAGTTTATTATCGGAGGTTGCCATTTCATCACCACAGGTCGCCAGTTCATTACCACAGGTCACCAGTTCATTACCACAGGTCACCAGTTCATCATTGCACATGGCCAGTTCATCACAAGATCAGGTGTAAGTACATGATAAAATAGAATGGAGGAGGCACATGTAGGTCAATAGTAGAGCACTTGCCAGAAGTTAGACTAAGAGTTAGACTCTTAGAGTTATACCCTCAGTGTTAGACTCACAGAGTTAGACCCTCAGAGTTAGACCCTCAGTGTTAGACTCACAGAGTTAGACCCTCAGAGTTAGACCCTCAGAGTCAGACCTTATGAGTTAGACCCTCAGAGTTAGACCTTATGAGTTAGACCCTCAGAGTTAGACTCTCAGAGTCAGACCTTATGAGTTAGACTCTCAGAGTCAGACCTTATGAGTTAGACCATCAGAGTTAGGCTCTTAGAGTTAGACCCTCAGAGTTAGGCTCTCAGAGTTAGACCCTCAGAGTTAGGCTCTCAGAGTTAGACCCTCAGAGTTAGACTCACAGACCCTCAGAGTTAGACTCACAGAGTTAGACCCTCAGTGTTAGACCCTCAGTGTTAGACTCACAGAGTTAGACCCTCAGTGTTAGACCCTCAGAGTTAGACTCTCAGAGTCAGACCTTATGAGTTAGACTCTCAGAGTCAGACCGTATGAGTTAGACCCTCAGAGTTAGACCCTTAGAGTTAGACCCTCAGAGTTAGGCTCTCAGAGTTAGACCCTCAGTTAGATCCTCAGAGTTAATCCCTCAGTGTTAGACTCACAGAGTTAGACCCTCAGTGTTAGACCCTCAGAGTTAGACCCTCAGTGTTAGACCCTCAGAGTTAGACCCTCAGTGTTAGACCCTCAGTGTTAGACCCTCAGTGTTAGACTCACAGAGTTAGACCCTCAGAGTTAGACCCTCAGTTAGACCCTCAGAGTTAATCCCTCAGTGTTAGACTCACAGAGTTAGACCTTCAACGTTAGACCCTCAGAGTTAGAGTCAGAGTTAGACCCTCAGAGTCAGACTCTCAAAGTTAATCTCTCAGAGTTAGGCCCACTGGGTTTGGCCTAGTTACCCATGACCATATATTAAAGACAGTGGTATCTGTATTTCTGTCCATGTGAAGGTAGATATAAACGAATCCTTGCTGCTATTTGTTGGGAGTAGGCTATGTGGCAGCAGATAGCTGGTTTTATCTTTTACAATGAAAACCCAGTGTTGAAATGAAATATACCAGACACAAAGTCTCCAATATGTTTGACACCTATAAGAGCCAGTGATGAGATGATGCTCACATTGTTCGACATTTCCTCTTTTCCTTTTCCTTTTCTCATTCTTTCAATTATCTTTTTCATCTATCACCCTCTGCCTATCATTCTCATTACCATAATATAATAAAATGATGTAGCACAGTGGTAAAGCACTCACCTGATGTGTGATCCGTCTAGGATCGATCCCCGTTGGTGGGTTCATTGGGATACATGTATTTCTTGATTCAGCCAGTCCTCGATCCACAACTGGTGTCACAAAACCATCAATAAAAATGTGTTGAGAGCGTTGTTAAATCAAACATTCCTTCCTTCCTTGGGGTAGATTTCATGGCATTGCTAGTCCATGGCTTGGCAGCCGCTGGTTTCCTCTCTCATTAGCTGTGTGGTCCTTAAAACCATATGTTTGATGCCACATGGCAGTAATGATAAATATGCTGAGTGCATTATTAAATAAATAATTTATTTCTTCTTTCTTCCTTCCTTCCTTCCTTCCTTTCTTCCTTCCTTCCTTCTTCTTGCCTTCCTTCCTTTCTTCTTGGCTATTTCTCATTCAAAGCCAGTGCTCCACAACTGGTGTAACAAAGGCCGTAATATGTACTATCCTGTCTGGGGAATGGTGCATATAAAAGAACCCTTGCTGCTAAATAAAAAGAGTAGCCCATGAAATGGCGACAATGTGTTTCCTCTCTCAATATCTGTGTGGTCCTTAACCATATGTTTGACGCCATATAATCAAAGCAAACAAACAAAGTTTGTTTTTTATTTAACGACGCCACTAGAGCACATTGATTTTTTATCTTATCATCGGCTATTGGACGTCTATGCCATATAACCAGCCGTAAATAAAATGTGTTGAGTGTGTCATTAAATAAAACATTTCTTTCCTTTCTTCTTCTTCTGAAAGACATGGCCAGTCATGGAGTTTTATATTCCTTTCAGACCACCTGAACAGAGTGTAGATCGTGAATATGATGCACCAGGAATTAAACAAGACGGGGATACATTGGAGAAAGATCAGAAGTTGTAAGTACAATGAAACTCCTATAAACCGGACAACCTCGGGACCAAGTAAAAAGTCCAGTTGTAAGAGGTATCCAGTTTAGAGAGGTTCTCTTCTGTACAGATATTTAAAAAAAGGACTATGAAAAATGTCCAGCTTTGAGGGAATTCCGGATTACAGAGGGTCCTGTATTCAGAGGTTTCACTGTATATGATCAAATAGAATTGGGGGTGGGGGTGGGGGGGGGGGGGGGGGGATGGAGAATGTAGCTGAGTAACAGAGCACTTGCCTGAAGTGGAACATTGCATTTAAACATTATGATCATTTACAGAACGTACAACTATACCATAATCAATTTGAAAATTTAAAATAATAACTGCTATTTAACATTTGAGAATTATGTAGTACTTGACGACACCACTAGAGCACATTGATTTATTTAATCATATCGGCTGTTGGATGTCAAACATTTCGTAATTTTGACATATGGTCTTAGTGAAGAAACCCGCTACATTTTTTCATTAGTAACAAGGGATATTTTATATGCACCATCCCACAGACAGGATAGCACATGAAACGGCCTTTGGTATACCAACTGTGGTGCACTGGCTGGAACGAGAAATGGCCCACTGATGAGGATCGATCCCAAACCAACCGTGCATCCAGCGAGCACTTTACCACTGGGCTACATCCTGCCCCGATGTAGTACTTGAACTCTGAAATTTGCATACCAGATTGCAGTGTGATATACTGATCAAAATGTTGCTTGATATAACAGCTTACCTTTTTTTTTTTTTTTTTTTTTTTTTTTTGCACTGGGATGCAGCCCAGTGGTAAAGTGCTCACCTAAATTGTGTGATGTGATCAGTCTACGATTGGTGGGCCAATTTGAACTAGTTCTCGTTCCAGCCAGCGCACCACAGATGGTATATCAAAGGCTGTGGTATGTGCTAACATGTCTGTGTGATGCTGCATATAAAAGATCCCTTGCTAATAATGGAAAAGAGTAGCCCATTACGTGGTGACAGCGGATTTCCTCTCTCGGTATTATATGTATGATCCTTAACCATATGACTGGCCTCGGTGGTGTAGTGGTTAGGCCATCGGTCTACAGGCTGGTAGGTACTGGGTTCAGATCCCGGTCGATGGCATGGGATTTTTAATCCAGATACTGACTCCAAACCCTGAGTGAGTGCTCCACAAGGCTCAATGGGTAGGTGTAAACCACTTGCACCGACCAGTGATCCATAACTGGTTCAACAAAGGCCATGGTTTGTGCTATCCTGCCTGTGGGAAGCGCAAATAAAAGATCCCTTGCTGCTAATCGGAAAGAGTAGCCCATGTAGTGGCGACAGCGGGTTTCCTCTTAAAATCTGTGTAGTCCTTAACCATATGTCTTATGCCATATAACCGTAAATAAAATGTGTTGAGTGCATCGTTAACTAAAACTTTTCTTTCTTTCTTTCCTTAACCATATGTCCCATGCCATTTAACCATAATTAAAATGTGTTGATTGTGTTATGAGATCAAACATTTCTTCCATCTGTCCTTTTCTCTTTTTAGTTGGCAGATCCAGAGGGGGGTCACATGGTTGTCATAACCCCCCACCCATCCATTTGAAGTGTCCTTTCTAATGAATAAAAGAACCTATACTCGTCACCTATAATATACAACACAACATTGTCCTGGAAACATGTCTGAGTATCTTCATGTCAAAGGGGTGGGACGTAGCCTAGTGGTAAAATGCTCGCTTGATGTGTGGTCAGTCTTGGATCGATCCCCGTTGCTGGACCCATTGGGTTAAATTTTGTCGTTCCAGCCAGTGCACCATGACTGGTGTGTAAAAGATTGTGGTATGTGTTATCCTGTTTGTGGGATGGTGCATATAACAGATCCCTTGCTATTAATGGAAAAATGTAGCAGGTTTCCTCTCCAAGACTCTATATGTCAAAATTACGAGTCGGAATCACCAAATGTTTGACATCCAATAGCCAATGGTTAATAAATCAATGTGCTGTAGTGGTGTCGTTAAACAAAACAAACTTTAACTTTTAACTTCATTTCAACATTTTCTGAGTAATTCTCGCACCTGCTCACGCCCCTCACCCACCCCCACACCACGCAGATCTCATTCCCATCGAGGGCTCGGTTCATTTGCTTTCATCAAACATAAATCTGACATCTTTAGAATTTTGTGACCCCCCCCCCCTTTACAAAACCCCAGATATGCCCCTATTATTCTGAAACACATGGACAGCTAGTAATATAGGTTTAATATTCCTTTCAGACCTCTCCTATCTGTTAAGAGAATGCGGGAATATCATCTACCAGGAATTAAACATGTTGACCACACATGGAAAAAACATCACAACATGTAAGTACACAATGAACTGGAAGAGAGGCAGGATGTAGAATAAATAGGCAGGATGTAGGTCAGTCTTAGAGCATTCATTACGTGTATTTCATTACAAAACGAATAGAAGATGTAAGGATATGATGAAATAGAACAGAGGCAGGATGTAGGTCAGTCTTAGAGCATTCATTACGTGTATTTCATTACAAAACAATCAGAAGATGTAAGGATATGATGAAATAGAACAGAGGCAGGATGTAGGTCAGTCTTAGAGCATTCATTACGTGTATTTCATTACAAAACAATCAGAAGATGTAAGGATATGATGAAATAGAACAGAGGCAGGATGTAGGTCAGTCTTAGAGCATTCATTACGTGTATTTCATTACAAAACAATCAGAAGATGTAAGGATATGATGAAATAGAACAGAGGCAGGATGTAGGTCAGTCTTAGAGCATTCATTACGTGTATTTCACTACAAAACAATCAGAAGATGTAAGGATATGATGAAATAGAACAGAGGCAGGATGTAGGTCAGTCTTAGAGCATTCATTACATGTATTTCATTACAAAACAATCAGAAGATGTAAGGATATGATGAAATAGAACAGAGGCAGGATGTAGGTCAGTCTTAGAGCATTCATTACGTGTATTTCACTACAAAACAATCAGAAGATGTAAGGATATGATGAAATAGAACAGAGGCAGGATGTAGGTCAGTCTTAGAGCATTCATTACGTGTATTTCATTACAAAACAATCAGAAGATGTAAGGATATGATGAAATAGAACAGAGGCAGGATGTAGGTCAGTCTTAGAGCATTCATTACGTGTATTTCATTACAAAACAATCAGAAGATGTAAGGATATGATGAAATAGAACAGAGGCAGGATGTAGGTCAGTCTTAGAGCATTCATTACGTGTATTTCATTACAAAACAATCAGAAGATGTAAGGATATGATGAAATAGAACAGAGGCAGGATGTAGGTCAGTCTTAGAGCATTCATTACGTGTATTTCATTACAAAACAATCAGAAGATGTAAGGATATGATGAAATAGAACAGAGGCAGGATGTAGGTCAGTCTTAGAGCATTCATTACGTGTATTTCATTAAAAAACGAATAGAAGATGTAAGGATATGATGAAATAGAACAGAGGCAGGATGTCGGTCAGTGGTGGAGAACTCACTATTTCTTTACAGTTAACAACTACAAGAACATTGACAGAGCTTACGTACAATGGATAGAATTTTGTGTTAGCCAATTTTAACACAGGTAGAATATTTCCTCAAAACTTTTTTTTTTTAGCCAAATAATAAATGTAGCCGCTAGTAAAAATTAGCCATCGGCTAAATTGTAAATGGACAGGGTGAGCTTGATTTGAGACTTATGTTGCAATTTCTGAAACTTTCATACCAAATGGCAATGCAATTTACTGAAACAAAATATTCCTTTCTGTCGTTCCTTTTGGGATGAGACATAGTCCAGATCTCTGAGAATTTAAAATTGGTGTGACCAATTTATGGCTTATGATAAACAAATTCAGATAACCTATTTCGTATCTGCATAAAGGTTGTGTTAAATTACACTTGTGCAAATGTCACATGAACGAACCGATCATTTCTGCAATTTTCAGAGACCGGTAGCCAAGTGTTGGATTGGATTGGATTAGATAACGTGCCTATATCCAGTTAAGGTTCAAGCATGTCACTCCCGGGCACAGTCTCCGACTTTGCCAGTGATTGGGTCCAGGACAGTAGGGGGGTGGGGGGTACAGATGGAAATGGACAGAATTTGGAAAATAGCAATTAGTGAAAAAGTTAATAGAGTTTAATTAAAAAATAAAATAAAAAGTTAATAATCCAAAAATAAAAAGAATGACTACTTCAGTAGTGGATCCAGAAAATCCATTTAGGGGGGCCCCAGTGATATGAGGTGGAATGCCAAGGGAACTTTGGGGAAGGTTTGGAGGAGGATCGTAAAAAATAATTAAAATTAATATATAATAAAATTATAATATTTATAATATAAAATATAATTTAGGGGGTAGGTGGGCCCCTGGGGCCCCCCTAGATCTGCCTCTGACTCGGCCGAATATTGATATAATTTGGAGCATATTTTAGAAGTATTAAAGTCCCTACCTGATGCCCTATTAACCAAGGATCAATACCCATGGATGCATGACCCATGGCGTTGGAATATTTTTTGATGTCATGTAGCCATATATAAATTAAAATGTGTCAACTGTGTTATTAAATACAACTTTCTTTCTTTCTTCTGTTTTTGTATCTTATCGTGAAGCATATGAACAATAATGAAATTATATTTATTTCAGACCATCTGTACAGACTATGGTTGAATATAGTCTACCGATACTCAAAAAAGGTGGCCGTGCATTACGAAATGATAAGAAGATGTAAGTACATGATAAATTATAATAGAGGCAGGATGTAGCTCAGTGGTAGATCACTCGTCTGAAGTGCATTCAGGGCCGTAGCTAGTGGGGTGGTGGAGGGCAATTTTTTTTAATGGTTATTGATATTGACACTTTAAGTATGTAACCTCCCTGAAATGGCTGCAAAATGGTATTTTCGGATCCTCTAGATTTAAAAATTTCCTGGGGGGGGGGGGGGGGGGGGGGGCATACAGACAATGATCTAAGAATGATCTAACAGTGATCTAACTCTTAGGAGCTAACTTCAGGAAGGTTCAATCCTAAGTTTCATTGCACTTCCACCACTGTGTGAAGGGGCGAGATGTAGCTCAGTGGTATAAAGCATTCGCTTGCTGCGCGGTTGGTTTTGGGATCGATCCCCGTCAGTGGGCCCATTGGGCTGTTTCTCATTCCAGCAAGTGCACCACAACTGATATATTAAAGGCCGTGGTATGTGCTATCCTGTCTGTAGTGGGTTTCCTCTCTAAGACTGTAAAAATTACCAAATGTTTGACATCCAATAGCCGATGATTGATAAATCAGTGTGCTCTAGTGGTGTCGTTAAACAAAACAAACTTGACCTTTCTCTCTGTTGGAACATACCTTATATCTGATAATATAGTCACCATGTATGTTATATGTATATAGGAGAGTGCCTCGTCAGTTGTTAAACTTGTGTCCGATTCTTTTGTTCTTTATACAATAAAATATGTTTTCAGTCAAAAGAATCCTTTTTCTGCTAATGGAAAAAATGTAGTGTTTTTTTCTTTGAACACTATATGCATTGTTAAAACATATCTTCTTTATTTTATGTTCTCTTATTGTGAAACACATGGACAATACTGATGTTTTATATTGCTTTCAGTCCGTCAATGGATGAACATCATACACCGAGAATTAAACAAGACACATTACACAAATATGAGAAAAGGTAAGAACATGGTAAAATAGAATTCGAGAAGTCGGATGTAGTTCAGTCGTAGAAAGTTTGTTTTGTTTAACAACACCACTAGGTTTCCTCGAACACTAATATCACTATACAGTGGACTCTGTCTAAACCGGACTCACTTCGTACCGTCGAAATAGTCCGGTTTACATAGAGGATCGGTTTAAATAGACTTCATCCAGAGTTATGGTTCTTGAATGATTGACAACTCACGATCAACAATGACATATGAACCCATGGATGGTTGGAAAACACAGTCATACAAGCCAGATTTGCAATCGATTATTTCACAGACATAAAAAATATATTTAAAGGGACATTCCTGAGTTTGCTGCAATTTTTAAGATGTTATCGACTAACAGAGACTTTTTAACAATTGTAATTACATATCAAATATATTTTTCTGCATAAAGTATTAGTGGCTGCATATTAAAACGTGCTTCTGGTCATTTCTAATATTTGTACTAGGTTAAATTTCATTTTATTTCCTAAAACATTATTTATTTATTCGTACGTACGAAATTATTTGAATACAAAATCCAGATCTAACGGCCTACCGCAATTAGAGTAAACTTCACACAAGTGTGATTACATTTTGTATTTGATCTCGCGACGGCATCCTGATTACTTGGCAATTGACGATCATTGTTCAACTAATTAAGCAACCCGTCGTTCAGTCAAATCCCAATCCGGTGTATAGACAGAGGTAATTAATGCATAAATGGTTCTTTCGTTCTTGATTTTTGATCCGGAGTCCGGAGTAGACAGAATACGGATTAGGCAGAGATTTATACCTAAGAGATAAACGGTAGCTGGACGGGGCTTTAGAAATGGACCGGTTTACGCAGAGATCCGGATTACACAGAATCCAGTTTAGACAGAGTCCAATGAATACATTGTTAAAACATATCTTCTTTATTTCCTCTTCTCTCATCCTCGGGTATATTATGGGACAGAGCTATCCCATGAAAGAAAGCTATGTAAGAAATTTCTATCTCTCATCCTCAGGTATATGGGACAGAGCTATCCCATGAAAGAAAGCTATGTAAGAAATTTCTATCTCTCATCCTCAGGTATATGGGACAGAGCTATCCCATGAAAGAAAGCTATGTAAGAAATTTCTATCTCCCATCCTCAGGTATATGGGACAGAGCTATCCCATGAAAGAAAGCTATGTAAGAAATTTCTATCTCTCATCCTCAGGTATATGGGACAGAGCTATCCCATGAAAGAAAGCTATGTAAGAAATTTCTATCTCTCATCCTCAGGTATATGGGACAGAGCTATCCCATGAAAGAAAGCTATGTAAGAAATTTCTATCTCTCATCCTCAGGTATATGGGACAGAGCTATCCCATGAAAGAAAGCTATGTAAGAAATTTCTATCTCTCATCCTCAGGTATATGGGACAGAGCTATCCCATGAAAGAAAGCTATGTAAGAAATTTCTATCTCCCATCCTCAAGTATATGGGACAGAGCTATCCCATGAAAGAAAGCTATGTAAGAAATGTCTTTCTCTCATCCTCAGGTATATAGGACTGAGCTATCCCATGAAAGAAAGCTATGTAAGAAATTTCTATCTCACATGGGATATCACGTGCTTGTGCTTAATATATGATGTCGTTGGTAATACGTATGACATCATATTAATGTGAGATGTTGATGTGAGGTCATCAGATAACAATTTTAAATCAATATTTTGTCATTAAAACCTTCATTGTAAAAGCTATAATCTTGTTAATTTAATTTAAACATGGCAAATATGATAATGTAGTTTATTTATGATAAAATAGTTAAATAAAAAAAAAGCTACTTTTTCAGCCATCTTTGTCTGTTTGGTTAAAATAATACTTTATTTACTGAATGGATAAAAGAAAAAGAATGTGGTCATGTGAGAGAACAAGTACATGTACACCCTCGGTGGTGGAAATTTTTACCACCTCGGGTGTACTTTTTCTATCTCACATGACCGCATATGATGGAGTCTTATATTAGTTTATTGTGAAACACATGGACAATAATGAAGTTTTATACTGCTTTCAGTCCGTCAATGGATGAACATCATACACCGAGAATTAAACAAGACACATTACAAAAATATGAGAAAAGGTAAGAACATGGTGAAATAGAATTCGAGAAGTGGGATGTAACTCAGTGGTAGAAAAGTTTGTTTTGTTTAACAACACCACTAGAGCACATTGATTTATTAATCATTGGCTTTTGGATGTAAAGCATTTGGTAATTTTGACATAGACTAGAGAGGAAACCCGCTACATTTTTCCATTATAGCACATACCACAGCCTTTGATATACCAGTCGTGGTGCACTGGCTGGGATGACAAATAGCCCAATTAATGTGCCCACCGACTGGGATCGATCCTAGACCAACCGCACATCAAGCGAGTGCTTTACCACTGGGCTACGTCCCACTGCCAATAGTGGTAGAAGTGCAATGAATCTTAGGATTGAACAATCTTGGAGTTGGCCCCTAAGAGTTAGATCATTATTAGATCATCGAGTATTTATCCAGTTCCCACCAGGCTCTCATGACTGTATAATACAGTGCTATGTATTCTCTTGTCAGTGGGATGGTGCTAATAAAAGATCCCTTGCTGCTAATTGAAAAAGAGCAGCCCATGCTATGGCAAGCAGTGGGATTCTTTTTTCATTATCACTGAATCCATAACCATATGTCTGATGACATACATCCACTAATAAAATTGCGTTGAATGCATTGTTAAATAATTGGGTTTTTCTACTTCTTTCCTTTGTCTTATTCCCATAAGAATACCACACACACACACACAAACATAGACATATACAAAGACACACACACACACACACACACACACACACAGAGACACACACACAGACATACACACACACACACAGACACACATAGACACACACACAGACACACGCACACGCACATATACACATATACACAGGCACACACACAGAGACACACACACACACACACACACAGATACACACAGATACACACACACGTTGGAGTAAATCTTTGCATTTGGGCTCAAAACGATGGTAATGTTCAGGCAAAATGAGCTGGTCCGAAAACCTGCACATAATATTAGTTGTAATCTATGTGAAAAGGGACGGGACGTAGCCCAGTGGTAAAGCTCTCGCTTGATGCGTAGTCGGTTTAGGATCGATCCCTGTCGGTGGGTCCATTAGTCTGTTTCTCAAGCCAGTGCACCATGACTGGTATACATGTATATCAAAGGCCATGGTATGTGCTATCCTGTCTGTGAGATGGTGCAGATAAAAGATCCCTTACTACAAATTTTAAAAAGTGTAGCAAGTTTCCTCTCTTAGACTACGTGTCAGAATTACCAAATGTTTGACATCCAATAGCCAATGATTATTAATCAATGTGCTCTAGTGGTGTCGTTAAACAAAACAAACTGCCATGTAAAAATTCCTAGTGAATCATTTAGAACTCAAGCCCATATAGTTGGTTGTTTGGTAGTAATGAAAATATGAATAAACATTGTTGTTCAGATTTGGGCATTTTTATTTAATTCAGTCAAAAATCCTGCCTCGATCTTACCAGAAAACAAATGAGAGCCCATGTGTATGTCAATGCTTATTCTAAAACATGTGGACAATAATGAAATGTTATGTTCCTTTCAGACTAGCTATACAGACCATGGCTGAATATCAGTTACCAGAAATTAAAGCAGACAGGGATACAGTACTAAAAGATCAGAAGATGTAAGTACATAAGATTACATGTGGTACATGTAGTTTGGTGGTAGATCGATCGAGGCCTCACCTGAAGAGTTAATCCCTCAGTGTTGGGGTCAGGCCCTCAGAGTTAATCCCTCAGAGTTAATCCCTCAGTGTTAGACCCTCAGAGTTAATCCCTCAGTGTTAGACTCACAGAGTTAATCCCTCAGTGTTAGACTCACAGAGTTAATCCCTCAGTGTTAGACTCACAGAGTTAATCCCTCAGTGTTAGACCCTCAGAGTTAGGCCCTCAGAGTTAATCCCTCAGTGTTAGATCCTCAGAGTTATCCCTCAGTGTTAGACTCACAGAGTTAATCCCTCAGTGTTAGACTCACAGAGTTAATCCCTCAGTGTTAGACTCACAGAGTTAATCCCTCAGTGTTAGACTCACAGAGTTAATCCCTCAGTGTTAGACCCTCAGAGTTAGGCCCTCAGTGTTAGACTCACAGAGTTAATCCCTCAGTGTTAGACCCTCAGAGTTAATCCCTCAGTGTTAGACTCACAGAGTTAATCCCTCAGTGTTAGACCCTCAGAGTTAGGCCCTCAGAGTTAATCCCTCAGTGTTAGATCCTCAGAGTTAGGCCCTCAGTGTTAGACCCTCAGTGTTAGACCCTCAGTGTTAGACTCACAGAGTTAATCCCTCAGTGTTAGACCCTCAGTGTTAGACCCTCAGAGTTAATCACTCAGTGTTAGACCCTCAGAGTTAATCCCTCAGTGTTAGACTCACAGAGTTAATCCCTCAGTGTTAGACCCTCAGTGTTAGACCCTCAGAGTTAATCCCTCAGTGTTAGACCCTCAGAGTTAATCCCTCAGTGTTAGACCCTCAGTGTTAGACCCTCAGAGTTAATCCCTCAGTGTTAGACCCTCAGAGTTAATCCCTCAGTGTTAGACCCTCAGAGTTAGGCCCTCAGTGTTAGACCCTCAGAGTTAGACCCTCAGTGTTAGACCCTCAGAGTTAGACCCTCAGAGTTAATCCCTCAGTGTTAGACCCTCAGAGTTAATCACTCAGTGTTAGACCCTCAGAGTTAGGCCCTCGGTGTTAGACCCTCAGAGTTAATCCCTCAGTGTTAGACCCTCAGAGTTAATCACTCAGTGTTAGACCCTCAGTGTTAGACCCTCAGAGTTAATCACTCAGTGTTAGACCCGCAGTGTTAGACCCTCAGAGTTAATCCCTCAGTGTTAGACCCTCAGAGTTAGGCCCTCAGTGTTAGACCCTCAGAGTTAGACCCTCAGTGTTAGACCCTCAGTGTTAGACCCTCAGAGTTAGGCCCTCAGTGTTAGACCCTCAGAGTTAGACCCTCAGAGTTAATCCCTCAGTGTTAGACCCTCAGAGTTAATCACTCAGTGTTAGACCCTCAGAGTTAATCACTCAGTGTTAGACCCTCAGAGTTAGGCCCTCGGTGTTAGACCCTCAGAGTTAATCCCTCAGTGTTAGACCCTCAGTGTTAGACCCTCAGAGTTAATCACTCAGTGTTAGACCCTCAGAGTTAATCACTCAGTGTTAGACCCTCAGAGTTAGGCCCTCGGTGTTAGACCCTCAGAGTTAATCCCTCGGTGTTAGACCCTCAGAGTTAATCACTCAGTGTTAGACCCTCAGTGTTAGACCCTCAGAGTTAATCACTCAGTGTTAGACCCGCAGTGTTAGACCCTCAGAGTTAATCCCTCAGTGTTAGACCCTCAGAGTTAGACACCATCTGGGCACCAAATAGCCAAAGGTGTTGGATCTCGATCAGTTGGTAAAAACGCTTGTCTCAGGTACTTGTTAGAACGCTCGTCTCAGGTACTTGTTAGAACGCTCGTCTCAGGTACTTGTTCGAATGCTCGTCTCAGGTACTTGTTGGAACGCTTGTCTCAGGTACTTGTTGGAACGCTCGTCTCAGGTACTTGTTAGAACGCTCGTCTCAGGTACTTGTTCGAATGCTCGTCTCAGGTACTTGTTAGAACGCTCGTCTCAGGTACTTGTTAGAACGCTCGTCTCAGGTACTTGTTAGAACGCTCGTCTCAGGTACTTGTTCGAATGCTCGTCTCAGGTACTTGTTAGAACGCTCGTCTCAGGTACTTGTTAGAACGCTCGTCTCAGGTACTTGTTAGAACGCTCGTCTCAGGTACTTGTTCGAATGCTCGTCTCAGGTACTTGTTGGAACGCTCGTCTCAGGTACTTGTTAGAACGCTTGTCTCAGGTACTTGTTAGTCCATGGGCCAGATCCTGAAATTTAACAAATTGGTATCAACTTGGCAGGCAGTGTTTTTTTTAATAGCCCTATATGCCTGTGGTTAATAAATTAGTATGATAGACATGAATTTGTCCTCGCCTCATTATGTTTATGGGATGATATCCAGAAAAAAGTTACTCCTTAGAAAAATCTGTCACATTAATTTATTAACTATAGGCATAAAGGGGCTGTTAAAAAAACACCACAAGACTTTGCCCACCAAGTTGATACCAATTTCAGCTCTGGCCCATGGACTTAAGTGTCTTAGGATTGATCCTCTTTGGCAGACCCATTACCATTACACCATAACTTGTATATCAAAGACTGTGTCATGTGCTGTCCAGTCTGTTGGAAAGTACATATAAAAGATCCCTTGCTGCTAATGGAAAAATGTAGCGGGTTTCCTCTGAAGACTATAAGTCTATATTTTTAATCCTCTTGTAGTACCTGCAGGTACTTTTTAATAAAAAAACTCACATGCTAAAAGGAGATAAAATTTACTCTCCTTAAACTATAGTCTGTCCCACAGGGAACACCTTTTTTCATATTATGAAATTTACTAGAAGTTATTTATTTCTGAGCCGATTGATTTGTAAATTACACACAAAAATAGTCCTTTTTTGTTTTGTTATTTCTAAAACACTTTTACTTTTATTGTTATACGTCAAACAAAACTGAAAGTAATAGCAAAAAAACATTTTTATAGAATGATTGGACAGACTTTAGTATGATGGGAGTGATGGGGATCTCACATTAAATGGCAAGGTCATACAGGGACAATAATGATATGAAGTTTTATTTTTCTTTCAGACCATATGTAATGAGTATGGATGAATATCATCTTCCGAGAATTATGCAACAAACTAAACAAACAAAATGAAATTTAATGTTTTATTTAACGACGCATTCAGCACATTTTATTATAGTTATATGGCATCAGACATATTACGCACTCAACACATTTTATTTACGGTTATATGGCATCAGACATATGGTCAAGGACCACACAGATATTGAGAAAGGAAACCAGCTGTCGCCACTTCATGGACTACTCTTTTTAATTAGCAGCAAGGAATCTTTTATATGCACCATCCCACAGACAGGATAGTACATACCAAGGCCTTTGTTACACCAGTTGTGGAGCACTGGCTGGAACAAGAAATAGCCCAATGGGTCCACGAACTAAGCAAGGTTAAATACATGGACAATAATGATATGAAGTCTTATTTATTTCAGACCATCTGTACTGAGTGTGGATGACTATCATCTTCCGAGAATTAAACAAGACGGTCAGATATTTCAGTGGAAGCTACCGCACCCTCATGTGCCCAAGTCTGTTTCCCTGTCTGACAGTGTGGTGCCCTATGTCCGGACCGAGTACCATCACCTCTGTGACCACATGCGATTGTCCAAGAAGAAAATGCATCACTATATTTCGGTGAGTTTCAACCCAAGATAAAAAATTCTCCAGGTTTATCAGGATTTTTATTAACTCTCTTGACTAAAGTGGTGGGACATAGCACAGTGATAAAGCGCTCACTTGATTTGCGGTCGGTGGACCCATTGGGCTATTTCTTGTTCCAGCCAGTGCATGACGACTGGTATACCAAAGGCCGTGGTATGTGCTATCCTGTATCCTGTCTGTGGGATTATGCATATAAAAGATCTTTTGTTACCGACGGAAATATTTAGCAAGTTTTCTCTCTAAGACTATAATTATGTCAAAATTAACAAATGTTTGACATCCAATAGCCAATGATTAATAAATCAATGTGCTCTAGTGGTGTTGTTAAACAAAACATACTTTAACTTACTGTACATGACAGTTTTATTAAATTGCATTAATGCTAGTGGTGTAGTCGAAAATGAATGTCTAGTTCTATCATAAGAACAAGAATATATTTTTAATGAAATAATAATATATATTTCTAAAACCTTTGGTACTTTTTAATTAAACTCTGTGTGTATAATTATTTTTAACTGTTTGTTAATTAATTTGTGCTTTCCTTTTTTGCTGCTATATTTGTGAAGATTTCAAAATATTTGGCTAATTTTGAGTTGGCCAAAAATATTTTGACTTGTAACATACATGGTAAGTTAATGTTGTCCTCTGTGTCTTGGGGTTTTTTTCTATCTTCATTCTGTCTGTGTGTCTGTCTGTCTGTTTTTGTGTTTGTTTCTGTCTGTCTGGAGCGATGCACCCTAGCTTGACGTCTCACAATATAAATGTCACCTTCCATTGAAATCCATGTTAAATTGCCAAATTGAGATTGCTAAAAGAATGGCTTCTCATTGGAACTAATCATTGCAAACATAATTATATAAGCATCTATTTTCATGTCTCAGTTTTTTGCTGTGTGCAATATTGCAAAATAACATGGGCTTACCATTGAAAAATACATATTATTTTCATTGTTTCCCAATTATAAATGAGTATCTGAACCACAATTAGGAACTATAGTGGACCGTGATGAATGAACTGACCTGGAAGTGAACTGTGTAGTGAGACCTGAAATGTCTTCACAACTTTCATTTAAGAACCATTGTTAATTCTGACAGTGAAGGTAATATTTTATAAAAGATTATAATGACTTTTTAATTATGTATGGCATCAGACAACTAGAGTTTTCCTTCTTCACTTTGATTTGAAAAGCAACTGAGCATTATTCTACTTGACATACTTTTAAAGGGGGCTAGTTTTTTTCCTTTTGACTGTGTTTTGTTTTAGAAAAAACGAAAGTTATGTATACCTTTACTTTGTCTTAAAGATAGGCCCTAGTCAGAGTTATCCCACTTTACTTATTTTTAAGTAGAACCAGTTTTTACTCTTGAGTGTTTTAAAGAGAGTTAGCGGTCTTAATTTTGACTTATAGATACATAAAATTATCTAACCTACTTAGCTATGTTTTAAAAAGAGCCAGAGCCATAACAAATTAAATTAACAGGAGCTGGTTATATCAGTTGAATTTGTTTCTAAAAATAGAACCAGTTATATAATTTGACTTTTATTTTAAATGAAGCGAACATGATCCTTTCTGACCACAGTTAATTCACTTAAATGTATTTTTAAAAATTAAAAAAAAAAGCCAACTGACTTTTGTTATTATACCTGAATTTGTTTTTTAAAAACAAATCAGGAGTTATCCTTCTTCATTTTCTTTTTAAATCTGTTGGAGCTGGCTCACTTAATTGTTTTCAAAAGAACCAGAGTTATCTCTCTTCTCTTTTTAAGAGAACTAGAGTTATCGTTCTTGACTATTTTTTTAAGACTGCTAGAGTTATCTTTTTAAAAATATTTTTATAAGAGAGCCAGAGTTTTTTTGTAACTTTTTTAAGACAACCAGATTTATCTTTCTTGACTGTTTTTCTCTTTCTTTTTACGTGACTTGTTTTAAAGAAAGCAATCTTAATTACATGTAATTCCCCTTGTGCCAGATGTATTTTTTAAATTTTGTTAGAATGAAAGAAAGAAAGAAATGTTTTATTTAACGATGCACTCAACACATTTTATTTACGGTTATATGGTGTCAGACATATGGTTAAGGACCACACAGATTCTGAGAGGAAACCCACTGTCGCCACTTCATGGGCTACTCTTTCCGATTAGCAGCAAGGGATCTTTTATTTACCTTTAGTAAACTGAGATTAGCAGCAAGGGATATTTTATTTACCTTTAGTAAACTGAGATCCAGGTCGACGGTAACATGATTATTTACCTTTAGTGAACTGAGATCCTGGTCGACACTAACAACATGATTATTTACCTTGAGTTAACTGAGATCCTGGTCGACAGTAACAACATGATTATTTACCTTTAGTGAACTGAGACTATGGTCGACACTAACAACATGATTATTTACCTTGAGTTAACTCAGATCCTGGTCGACAGTAACAACATGATTATTTACCTTGAGTTAACTCAGATCCTGGTCGACAGTAACAACATGATTATTTACCTTGAGTTAACTGAGACTATGGTCGACACTAACAACATGATTATTTACCTTGAGTTAACTGAGATCCTGGTCGACACTAACAACATGATTATTTACCTTGAGTTAACTGAGATCCTGGTCGACACTAACAACATGATTATTTACCTTGAGTTAACTGAGATCCTGGTCGACAGTAACAACATGATTATTTACCTTGAGTTAACTGAGATCCTGGTCGACAGTAACAACATGATTATTTACCTTGAGTTAACTGAGATCCTGGTCGACAGTAACAACATGATTATTTACCTTTAGTGAACTGAGACTATGGTCGACACTAACAACATGATTAATATTTATGGACCCATTATCTGCTTTCTTTCCCCATCCCAAAACAAGTACCCCACGATTCATATATCAAAGGCTGTCGTATGTGCTGTCCTGTCTTTGGGAAAGTGTATATAAAAAATCCATTGCTGCTAATGGAAAAATGTATCAGGTTTCCTCTGATGTCTCTAGGTCAGAATTGTCACATTTGACATCCAGTAGGCATTGGCATCCAGTAACCAGTCAGTGGTCTTAATAAACAAAACAAACATTTAACTGTCATCTAATAACTAAACACCGGCCTCGGTGGCGTCGTGGTTAGGCCATCGGTCTACAGGCTGGTAGGTACTGGTTTTGGATCCCAGTCAAGCCATGGGATTTTTAATCCAGATACCGACTCCAAACCCTGAGTGAGTGCTCCGCAAGGCTCGATGGGTAGGTGTAAACCACTTGCACCGACCAGCAGTGTTCGAGATTAAAATTTTGGGGCAGTATCCCAGTTGGATACTAACATTTCAAAATCTGGTATCCCACCTGAGAATTTAGTATTATATGGTATCCCGGTGGGATACTGGGTTCTTGAAGTCTGGTATCCAAAATTAAATTCTGGTATCCCCGGGATATCGGGATACCGTTAATCTCGAACACTGCGACCAGTGATCCATAACTGGTTCAACAAAGGCCATGGTTTGTGTTATCCTGCCTGTGGGAAGTGCAAATAAAAGATCCCTTGCTGCTAATCGGAAAGAGTAGCCCATGAAGTGGTGACAGCGGGTTTCCTCTCAAAATCTGTGTGGTCCTTAACCATATGTCTGACGCCATATAACTGTAAATAAAATGTGTTGAGTGCGTCGTTAAATAAAACATTTCTTTCTTTGATCAGAGATGGGTTTCTATATCCCTGCCCTATATGGCCAGGACAGCATACATAGACATTAAGAGAATATAACCATGGAAATGAACTGAAATAGAAATGATGAAATTTTACATGAAATATATTTTTCTGTATTATTTCAGGGAGACGGTAAACAATCTACATTCCAGGAAATCGTGGAAGTTGAAAAGTTTTACAGTTACAGTCATTACTTAACACCAGATGATGACGATGATGAGGATGAGGAAGACCAAGAAATGCGTAAAGCTTTGGAATTACAACAAGCTGTAGCGTTTGAGACTTTTGTACAAGTACTCTTCAGTAGATCATAGTAAAAGACAGTGGATGATCCAGAAAATCCATTATGGGGGTTCCCAATGACATGAGGCAGAATGCATGCCAAGGGAACTTTGGGGGAGGTTTGGAGGTGGATGAAAATTAATATATAATAAAATTATAACTGGCAAAATCCTAGTACCGCCTCTAAAAAGAAATTGTTCTTACCATTCGGGCATTAAATCCACTAACTCTAGTTATTAGGTAAATTAAATTACACTGAACAGTAAAAGAAAGGCAAATATTACTTTTAGTTTTTGTGTGTATTAGAATTATCAATGTCTGTTTTCGTGTGTATTAGAATTATCAATGTCTGTTTTCGTGTGTATTAGAATTATCAATGTCTGTTTTCATGTGTATTAGAATTATCAATGTCCATTTCTGTGTGTATTAGAATTATCAGTGTCCATTTCTGTGTGTATTAGAATTATCAATGTCCATTTCTGTGTGTATTAGAATTATCAGTGTCCGTTTTTTTGTGTATTAGAATGATCAATATCCGTTTCTGTGTGTATTAGAATTATCAATGTCTGGTTTTGTGTGTATTAGAATTATCAATGTCTGTTTTTGTGTGTATTAGAATTATCAATGTCTGTTTTTGTGCGTATTAGAATTATCAGTCAGTTTTTGTGTGTATTAGAATTATCAATGTCAGTTGTTGTGTGTATTAGAATTGTCAATGTTTTGTGAAATGTTTAGGCCCATTTTGACAGTCTATTTATCAAATGAATTATCATTAATATACATACATATATATTTCTTGGTATAACAGCTTTTTCAAATAATCAATTTGAGCAAATCTAGTAATTTTAAGGTTTATCTGCTGTTTGTAATGGCTGTCAATGCATATTATGGGAACATTTTTTTTTGTATCACATCACAATTCATTACGTAAGTTTCCAAAGATCGTGACACAACTTTAAACTATTACACAGTAGTTGCTAATTAATTTCCAGTTGACTAATATAGCTAATCAAGTTTTGAAAAACATAATGTTCCCTGCATATCACATGATATAGAAACGATATGTACCCCGGGAAATTAGCGTCTTTAAGTTGTCATTAGGAAAACTGACAAATCCAAATTGTAGTTGAATATTATTATTTTATTAAAAAAAGAAAAATCACCAAAAACCAGAATGATAAAGTATGTCCCAATGGCTTGATTTTGTAGTTTTTTATTCAGAGGATGGGGGCAAGGTGTGTGTGTGATAAGACAGTTTCAGATAGATTACTGATGAAATAGTGCAAATCCAGGAACCTGTATTAATATAACTGGACAGCTGTAGCACGTCCAGGAACCTGTATTAATATAACCAGGAACCTGTATTAATATAACTGGACAGTTGTAGCACGTCCAGGAACCTGTATTAATATAACTGGACAGCTGTAGCACGTCCAGGAACCTGTATTAATATAACTGGACAGTTGTAGCACGTCCAGGAACCTGTATTAATATAACTGGACAGCTGTAGCACGTCCAGGAACCTGTATTAATATAACTGGACAGCTGTAGCACGTCCAGGAACCTGTATTAATATAACTGGACAGCTGTAGCACGTCCAGGAACCTGTATTAATATAACTGGACAGTTGTAGCACGTCCAGGAACCTGTATTAATATAACTGGACAGCTGTAGCACGTCCAGGAACCTGTATTAATATAACTGGACAGCTGTAGCACGTCCAGGAACCTGTATTAATATAACTGGACAGTTGTAGCACGTCCAGGAACCTGTATTAATATAACTGGACAGTTGTAGCACGTCCAGGAACCTGTATTAATATAACTGGACAGCTGTAGCACGTCCAGGAACCTGTATTAATATAACTGGACAGCTGTAGCACGACCAGGAACCTGTATTAATATAACTGGACAGCTGTAGCACGACCAGGAACCTGTATTAATATAACTGGACAGTTGTAGCACGACCAGGAACCTGTATTAATATAACTGGACAGTTGTAGCACGTCCAGGAACCTGTATTAATATAACTGGACAGCTGTAGCACGTCCAGGAACCTGTATTAATATAACTGGACAGTTGTAGCATGACCAGGAACCTGTATATCTGGACAGTTGTAGCATGACCAGGAACCTGTATTAATATAACTGGACAGTTGTAGCACGTCCAGGAACCTGTATTAATATAACTGGACAGTTGTAGCATGACCAGGAACCTGTATATCTGGACAGTTGTAGCACGTCCAGGAACCTGTATTAATATAACTGGACAGCTGTAGCACGTCCAGGAACCTGTATTAATATAACTGGACAGCTGTAGCATGACCAGGAACCTGTATTAATATAACTGGACAGATGTAGCACGTCCAGGAACCTGTATTAATATAACTGGACAGTTGTAGCACGTCCAGGAACCTGTATTAATATAACTGGACAGCTGTAGCACGTCCAGGAACCTGTATTAATATAACTGGACAGCTGTAGCACGTCCAGGAACCTGTATTAATATAACTGGACAGCTGTAGCACGTCCAGGAACCTGTATTAATATAACTGGACAGTTGTAGCACGACCAGGAACCTGTATTAATATATCTGGACAGTTGTAGCACGTCCAGGAACCTGTATTAATATAACTGGACAGCTGTAGCACGTCCAGGAACCTGTATTAAGGATAACTGGACAGTTGTAGCACGTCCAGGAACCTGTATTAATATAACTGGACAGCTGTAGCACGTCCAGGAACCTGTATTAATATAACTGGACAGCTGTAGCATGACCAGGAACCTGTATTAATATAACTGGACAGATGTAGCACGTCCAGGAACCTGTATTAATATAACTGGACAGTTGTAGCATGACCAGGAACCTGTATTAATATAACTGGACAGTTGTAGCATGACCAGGAACCTGTATTAATATAACTGGACAGTTGTAGCATGTCCAGGAACCTGTATTAATATAACTGGACAGTTGTAGCATGACCAGGAACCTGTATTAATATAACTGGACAGCTGTAGCATGACCAGGAACCTGTATTAATATAACTGGACAGCTGTAGCACGTCCAGGAACCTGTATTAATATAACTGGACAGTTATAACAAATGTGATATCACAGTATTATACTAAGTGTAAGTGTGATGTCACCAAGATATGGTGCATGGCAGTGAAGTGCTATTTCCCATTCCAACCACTAACACTTCACAATAGGTACATCAGACTGGTATGTCCTACATGACATTTATTAAAAACTCCAACATTTATACATATACATGCAATTTAAAAAATATATTATACTAGTACAATGTATTTATTTATGCCTTGCTTTTTTATGTTGAGGAAAAACAGAAAAGTATTAAATTTATTTATTTTTAAAACACTGCATTTTAAAGCAAAGAGCATTTATATAATTTTATTCAGACATTTAATAAAAGCATTGAATTTTTTTTTGTATATACTCATGTGTCGTAAACAAACTTGCATTATTGTTTTTATAACATTTATTTATTCAAAACAACGACATATTCAAGGAACATACCCTAGTTTTTAAAGACTAAGACATAATTTTTACTATTAGAGCTGTTTTTGATAACTGAAATCATACTTTACTTAGATTTTACTGTTTATATTATCTCTTTCCGTACATTCGAAGTGTTTTTGGTCATCCTGGTGTTTTTAATATCACAAAATGAATTTCTCATATTTTTAAAAACGCACGTGCGTCTGAGAAGTAAGAGTTATGGAGTCGAGTTTTAGTCTATTTTTAGAGGATATTTCACCTATTCAAAGTCACAGACTCTTGTTTCTCTCAATTGTAAATTTATCCAAATGTGTTACAGGTTTGTAGATTAACTAAACTTAGTGCTAATTTTCATGATCAGAAACTAGGGTCTGCCCCTTTAATATATACTTATTTATTTATTTATTTATACATTATTCTTGAGTGTTCAGTGATATAGAATTTGTATTATTTTTTTTATAGTGATATTTATTAAAATAATTGAAATGTTCATATGGTTTTCATTGTCCTATTTATTTGTATACACTTACATATATCTCGCTTGTTGAAAAACAGAATTTGCATTACCGTAATTTCCTGTGTATTACCCACGTCTTATCTGGTGCAGCGGGCAATACGCGAGAAATTACGGTAATTGTTTTCATGGTATTTATTCAAACCAGTAAAACTTCATGTACTGTATCTATACACACTTATTTTAATGTAATATTTATTCTTGATTGCTCAATTTATGTTATGTTGAAAAAACCCAGAAAAGTATTAATGATATTTATTTTTTAAAACATTACATATTAAAGCTAAAATCATTTACATTATTTTTTCTTTTGACATTTATTAAAAACATTGAAGAATAAAAAACTTCTTATTTTATTTATTTATATACACATATATGTTTTAAAAAGAACTAGCTTTTTCTTTTTTTCATGATATTTATTTATTCAAAACACCAAAACTCATATTATAATATTTTATTTATTTATGTATTATGCTTGAAAGTTCAACAAGAATGACATTTGTCTCATTATTACATGACAATTTTGTATTAAACACGTTGTGCAATATCATCAGTATTAATTGTGGGTCTGTGATAAATCTGGATATAATGTTGAAAAATTAAAGTTTGTCACAAAATCTTACCATTGTTTGTTTTTACTTGTTTGTCTTCTGTGGTGCTTTTAGAAATGGTGGTGTACATTTGGTATGGGTACCAGGGGTGAACACAGGTGTATGGACAATGTTTCATATGTGTGGGTGGGAATGGAAGTTTTGACATATGAACGTTGTCATCGGTTCAGGCAAAAAAATTATTATAGAATGTTTACAATCTGGCAATTAAAACGGAAAGAGTGTGCAAATATTTATTCGTAATTTTTATATAATTTTCTTTATATATTTCTTGCTGGTTGTTTTTGGTGGGGGGTTTTCATTGTTATTTTTTGTTTCTTTTTTTTTTCTTTTTCTTTTTTAACAAATTTCTTTCAAGCATGATTATTGTAGTACAATATTATAAGTGAAATATTAAATTTAACACATTAAAAGACATTAGTTTTTCAACTCATAATTCATAAATAAATATGTAAGCTTTATTATGGTGATCACTATACATTATTTTATTTCCTGTTCGTACAAAACGAGTCGTTAAAATTTTTGTAGGCTGCTATAACATAAGACCGCATTGCCATTTTTGATTGGTCAGAATTTGCAAACGTCTGCAGACTGCATACTAATAAGCTTCAAAGACATTTCATTTCATTTGAACTTATTTTCGTGCCTTTTTCCAATTAAGATTCAAGCACACTGTCCTGGGCACACACCTCAGCTACAGTGGGTTAATCCTTTGTTGTTAGTGAGAGTAAATAGGGTGTTTTGGTAATACACCTACCCAATGAGTCGTTAAAACTCGTTCTGGATCTGAGCCGGTACCGGCTGCGAACCCTGTACCTACCAGCCTTATGTCTGATGGCTTAACCACGACGATACCAAGGCCGGTTTCGAAAACAATAATGCATGCCCTCCCAAGTTTAAAAAGCAATTACTACATAACTCTTTCCCCCACCCCACAACATATATACGCCGGCAAACTGATTTCGTCTTCAACGCCTAGGCCATCGGTCTACAGGCTGGTAGGTACTGGGATCGGATCCCAGTCGAGGCATGGGATTTTTAATCCAGATACCGACTCCAAACCCTGAGTGAGTGCTCCGCAAGGCTCAGTGGGTAGGTGTAAACCACTTGCACCGACCAGTGATCCATAACTGGTTCAACAAAGGCCATGGTTTGTGCTATCCTGCCTGTGGGAAGCGCAAATAAAATATCCCTTGCTGTTACTCGGAAAGACTAGCCCCATGTAGTGGCGACAGCGGGTTTCCTCTCAAAATCTGTGTGGTCTGACGCCATATAACCGTAAATAAAATGTGTTGAGTGCGTCGTTAAATAACACATTTCTTTCTTTTCCATGTAAAAATGCACAGTGACTACTCAAAAGAATTTAAGGGTCAGACGATATTTTCGACATTATTTTCTGAATGTCAACTATATTAGCTAGACCATAATGTCACGCATGGTATTGTTCCATTTTGACGAAAGTGGGTCTAAGCAACCCATAAATGAATTAAAATCCACTGTCATTGACACTGTCGACTAGTTCTAATGGCGAAAACATGCTTACATTTGCACGTAAATTAGGGCGAAAGCGAAAGGTCTGCTAAGTGCCCATAACTTGCTTTTTCACAAAGCGCTTCATTTGCACGCTTTGCATGTGTATTCCATGTTCCCAATGCTGAATTTCCGTATAATTGGAGCTTGCGTTCGTGTACGGTGCACACTCCAAATTCGACAATGGTACGACGTCAACTGACTATCGAAGATCGAGGAAGGGCTATTGCTTGGCTTCAGGATGGCAATACGCAAAGAAATGTTGCTCTGAGACTTGGTGTCAGTCAGAGTGTCGTTGGCCGACTGTGGCAACGGTACCAAGCAACGAATTATGTTCGAAATCGTCCACGTTCGGGAAGACCCCGAAGCACTACAAATAGAGAGGACCGCTACATCACCAATATGGCTCTATGTCAACGCACAACCACTGCACGCCGATTACGTGACAATCTACGGACTGCGACTGGAACTCGAGTGTCTGATCAAACCATACGCAATCGTCTGAGAGCCAATAATCTACGCTGCCGTCGCCAGGCTGTTCGACCACCACTCCTACCACGTCACAGAACGGCCAGACGTCACTGGTGCACACTTCATCTGCGGTGGCAACGTGTTCAGTGGGGTCGAGTGATGTTCACTGATGAGTCCAGGTTTAGTCTCCAGTTCAACGACGGTCGGGTTCGTGTCTACGGACGTCCTGGGGAGCGCTTCGCTGACGTTAACGTTAGACAACGTCACCGTTTCGGTGGTGGCAGCGTCATGGTGTGGGGCGACATCTCTATCCACCACAGGACCCCCCCCTCTATGTGGTGGATGGCAATCTGAATGGAATCCGCTATCTGAATGAGATTATCCGGCCATTGGTTCTCCCAGACCTTCAGCAGATTGGCGGCGGGGCAGTTCTGCAGGATGACAATGCCAGACCCCACCGCGCCAGGGTGGTAACGGACTTTCTCAGACAACAAGGTATCGCCAGGATGGATTCGCCAGCATATTCGCCTGACTTGGCCCCAATAGAGCACGCCTGGGACGAATTAGGCAGGAGAGTTCGGGATAACCATGCCCCTCCGGCCAACCTTCATGATCTGGGTCAACTTCTTATGGCAGAGTGGCAGGCCATTCCCCAAGAGTTCTTCAGACGTCTGATCAACAGCATGAGGCAACGATGTGTCGAGTGTATTCGCGCCAGGGGTGGATTCACACACTATTAAACGAATGTTCTAATGTGTAAAATCCATGTTTGACAACCTTCAAATTTGACAGCATGTCATGTGACTTTCTTGTATACAGTGACGTTTATTTGTGTTTTTTTGTAAATATGGAACAATAAATAAAAAATTTGGTGTAGTTTACATCATCAATCTAATACACTCTGAAACTTGTTTGGTTATAAATTTTTGACCCTTAAATTCTTTTGAGTAGTATATATATAAAAGAAACGCAAAAGGGTACAAATGGGTTATAACTCCGATTTTATGTTTCCTACCGGTTCATGCTTTGTGAATATAAGGTCATTGCATGTCCCAAACACATTCCCACGATTACATTCGATAAAACGCAGCTACTGTACAATAAAGTTCCAAAATGTGAATATTCGCAAAAACGCAGCCACATGCAAACCATGTCACCACTGCACGTGCGTTGTCTGCACGTGCAACATGAACACCGACAGTATAAAAGTGCAGGGTGTTCGCTTGCCTGGCCTCTGTATCTGGCCGACAGTTGACAATCCAGGACATGCCACGTCTCAGTGAACCGCAGAGAAACAATGCCATCGGCCGACTAGACGCAGGCGAATCCAGAACGGCCGTTGCCAGGGCATTCCATGTGTCCCCAAGCACCATCTCCAGACTGTGGGACCGTTACCAGCAACATGGATCAACACGTGACCTCCCTAGATCCGGTCGACCACGGGTCACTACCCCCGGGCAGGACCGCTACATCCGGGTACGCCACCTTCGGGAACGATTGACTACTGCCACCTCCACAGCCGCAGCAATACCAGGTTTGCGCAGGATATCCGACCAGACCGTACGGAACCGCCTACGTGAGGTAGGAATTCGTGCCAGACGTCCAGTTCGAGGTGTCATCTTAACACCACAACACCGTCGACTCCGACTGCAGTGGTGCCAGATTCATCGACAATGGCCTCAACTGCGATGGAGACGGGTGTGGTTCAGTGACGAGTCCCGATTTCTGCTCCGACGTCATGATGGAAGATGTCGCGTGTATAGGCGTCGTGGTGAACGTTATGCGGCAAACTGCGTGCAGGAAGTGGGACAGATTCGGCGGGGGTAGTGTCATGGTGTGGGCAGCCATCTCACACACTGGCAGAACTGACCTGGTCCACGTGCAGGGCAACCTGAATGCACAGGGCTACATTGACCAGATCCTCCGGCCACACATCGTTCCAGTTATGGCCAACGCCAACGCAGTGTTCCAACATGACAACGCCAGGCCTCACACAACGGCTTTCCTACAGAACAACAACATTAATGTCCTTCCTTGGCCATCGATATCACCGGATTTGAACCCAATTGAGAATCTATGGGACGAGTTGGACCGACGCCTCCGACAGCGACAACCACAGCCCCAGAACCAGCCCGAGCTGGCAGCAGCCTTGCAGGCCGAGTGGGCCACCATCCCCCGGGACGTCATCCGTACTCTGGTTGCTTCAATGGGCAGGCGGTGCCAGGCAGTTGTCAACATACGCGGAGGCCACACCCGGTATTGACTCCAGATGACCTTGACCTTGGTGGTGTGTCCTATCACTTACTCACAATGGACTAGAGTGAATTGTGAACAATCCTGCAACATTTGGTAATTATCGGACTCGCCATTCAATAATTAAATCAATTCTCCAAATGTTACGACAATGTGGTTTTGCGTTTCTTCTTTTGAAGAGTATATATAAAATATGGCTGTTTGGTAGTAATGCTAATATGAATAAATGTTGTTATCTAGATTCGGGAATTTTCGTTTAAAGGGACATACCCTAGTTTTTCAACACTAAGGCATATTCTTACTATTATAGCCGGTTTTTTTATAACTGAAATCATACTTTACTTAGATTTTATTGTTTACATTATTCATTTTCGTACATTCGAAGTGTTTTTAGTCATCCTGGGGTTTTTTTAATATCATAAAATGCATTTCTCATCTTTGTAAAAACGCACGTGCGTGTGAGAAGTAACAGTTATGGAATCGAGTTTTAGTCTTATTTTTAGAGGGTATTTCACCATTTCAAAGTCACAGACTCATGTTTCACTCATTTGTAACTTTATCCAAATGTGTTACAGGTTTGTAGATCAACTAAACTCAGAGTTAATTTTCATGGGTTGAAACTAGGGTCTGTCCCTTTAATTCGGGCAAAAACCAGCCTGACACCCCCTTCCCCCCCCCCACCACCACCACCACCACCCTACACAAATGGGATCCCGTATGCTTATGCTTCAGACGTCTGTAAGTGGTTTTTAAAATTTATTTTTATATTATTAATAAAAAAAATGTTTTTAAATAAATAAAAATGATAATAAATATTAAAGGGACATTCCTGAGTTTGCTGCATTGTAAAATCTTTTCGACTAAAAACATATTACTACGATTAAACTTACATATTAAATATGTTATCTTGTTTAGAATATCGGTGTGACGGTGTCTGTATATTCAGTGTGTTTCTGGTCGTCTTAATATTTGTAAGAAGCCCAAACTGGATTTTGTCTTCAAATAATTTCGTACGTACGAAAAAACAATATTTTAGGAAATAAGATGAAATTTAACCTAATGCAAATATCAGAACGATCAGAAACACGTTTAATATACAGCCACTAATATTTTATGCAGAAAAATGTATTTGATATGTAATTATAATCGTTAAAAAGTTTCTGTTAGTCGATAACATCTTACAAATTGCAGCAAACTCAGGAATGTCCCTTTAATACATGTTAAATATAAAAATAAATCTATCATAATGGTTGCGAAATGAGGATTAGGCCTACCACTCAGGCCCCCGGCCCCCCCCCCCCCCCCCCCCGATAATTTTGGCTTTTATCTTCTTTTTTTTGGATAACCTTTACATCTCGACTGAATGTAAAAGTTGTAGCGAGATTAACGGCGAGAGTTACAGTAGCGGGCAAATAACCTTTGAACCACGTCCCCGGACCCCCCACCCCCCACCCCATAATGTCCACCATTCTACGGGCCTGCCACTAGCCTATAATCCGTCCCATCCTCCAACAAAAATGTTTTTGTTTTTTTTGGTAAATAAAATCCACGCAACTATTTTGGTGTGCAATTTTAGTAAACAATCGACTGAGAAATAAATAGCTTGTAGTAGCCTAAAATCCATAGTATGAAAAAAAAGGCGTTGCCTGTGGGACGGACGGACTATAAGTGTAACGAAAAATACGTCATGGTCACGCTGTAGCCTACTCGGCATTATCATGATACTAATGTAATGGGGATCCAGAAAATCCATTGGAGGGGGGGGGGGGGAGGATTTACATGAGGCGGAATGATAAGAGAACTTGGGGGGTGGGTGAAAATTAATATATAATAAAAATATAATTCGCAAAATTTAAGGGGGGGGGGGGGGCGGGCCCCTGGTGCCCCCTTTATCCACCTCTGTAATGATAATATTCAGTAATGCTTTTTATGACCCTATAAAAATGGTCAAACAGCGCTGCCCGGTGTGACCTTTTAACCTAAGTATGGTTCCTTAGATACCGGGAAATCCGTAATTGGCTTTTATGACGTCATGGCAATATAATAATGATAATTCCGTGGTACTTATTTTATATCCTGTAAAATCATTAAGTACATGTACTGCAAGCAACATAAAATAATAAAAATGGGTAAAAAGTCTGCACGTGTACACTATCATCTTACGGCTGATTACAGGCCTAAACAGTACGTAGTTTTATTTATTTATTTATTTATTTATTTATTTATTTATTTGTTTGTTTGTTTATTTCTGTCTTTGGATATGAAAGGAATCAGAAATAGTGGCGAAGACAGAAGTTTATCCATGCCACCATTCCCAATCACACATCTCCCCCTACACTTATATTATATTTGCATGTCACCCACCACTGTTACCACGTAACACAATTCTCGTACCCCTCCTCCCAATGTGCCCCCCCCCCCCCCCCCCCCCCCCCCCCCCCCCCCCCCCCCCCCCCCCCCCCCCCCCCCCCCCCCCCCCGCCCCCACCCCACACCTCTAATTTAAAATCCTGTCTACACCATTGGTTGGAAAATGCCAGCCACCAAAAGAAGACCCATTGGCGACGATCGGAAGACGACAGAGATTTTCAACTGGAGGGTGTGTGTGTGTGGGGGTGTGGGGGGGGGGGGGGGTGTGGGGGGTGGGGGTGCATAATCTTCAGAGTTTGGAGATGGGTAGTACCACCCTGCACCACACCCAACGACGCCTGGGGGAGGGGGGGGGGGCAGTTATATATTATCTATATTATCAGGTCTCCCAGACCACTTGATTTTTTTAGAGGAAACGGAGCAAATTATTGGAGGACAGTTGTCTAAACACTAGACACCACTAGAGCACACTGATTTATTAATCGTCGGATGGATGTTGAATATCAAACATTTCGTCATTTTAACATAATCTTAGAGAGGAAACCCGCTACATGTTTCCATTAGTAGCAAGAGATATTTTATATGCACCATCCCACAGAAAGGATAACACATACCACGGCCTTTTTTATATTAGTCGCTTGAGGTGCTTGCATCGCAGGATCGAGCCACCTCAGTGGATCCATTTAACTAATTGGATTTTTTCTCTCGTTCCAACCAGTGCACCATAACTAGTCAAAGGCCGTGGTATATGTTTTCCTGTCTGTGGGAAAGTGCATATAAAAGATCCCTTGCTGCTAATGGAAAAATGTAGCGGGTTTCCTTTGATGACGAGTCAGAATGACCAAATGTTTGACATCCAATAGCCGATGATTAATTAATCAATGTATTCTAGTGGTGTCGTTAAACAAAACAAACTTTAATTGTGTTATATCAGTCGTGATGCACTGGCTAAAACGATGGGTCCGCCGACGGGGATCGATCCTAGACCGACCGCGCATCAAGTCCCTAACAATAATCGGAAAATGCCGGCAACTGAAAAGGAACCAACCATAGGCGTTGGAAGATGACAGCGACTGGGGGTGGGTGGGTTGAGCTATATATTAATTTGATTTTCAGCTGGAGAGGGGAGGGGGCAATGCATAATGTTCAGTGTGTGGGCGGGGCGGGGAGGGCGCAAATACCACTCGGCACCCCTCGCTTGCGACCCATATAGACGTGGGCTGTTATATATTATCAGGCCTCCAAGTCTTCTTGAACAATTTTAGAACAGCTTTTGGCTGATGGATTTTTTTCAGAATCTATATTTTTTTTTTCTTCTTCAGCTATAAGTTTATTTATAGCCTCCAATCACGCTTAACCCGCTCTGATCAAAGTGTCCAAATAAAATATTCCTGTTTTTACATCAGCCGACATTCAAGAATTTTGCCTCATCTTCTCAACCTAGTTTTTTTTGTTTGGTGATGAACACATTTTATTTGTTGCTCGTCACGTGTTTTGTTTTTCTTCCTTCTTCTGCTATGTTAATACCTGATGCTTCGTCTCAAATCGTCCTTGTGTGTTCTCGTTGCAGTCAGTTAAAGTTCGTTTTGTTTAACGACACCACTAGAGCATATTGATTTGTTAATCATCGGCTATTGGATGTCAACGATTTGGTTATTTTGACATTTTGGTTATATAGTCTTAGAGAGGAAACCCGCTACATTTTTGCAAGGGATTTTTTTTTATATGCACCATTCCACAGACAGAATAGCACATACCACGGCCTTTGATATACCAGTCGTGGTGCACTGGCTGGAACGAGAAATAACCCAAATAGGTCGACCGACGGGGATCGATCCGAGACCGACCGCGCATTAAGCGAGCGCTTTACCACTGGGCTACATCCCGCCCCTCGTTCCAGTCAGTGCACCACGACTGGTATACTAAAGGCCGTGGTATGTGCCATCATGTATGTGCGCCAATAGGCGATGTATTTTTCGTGCTGGGGTGTCGTTAAACATTCATTCATCCATTCACTTATGTGGTATGGTGCATACTATTATAAAAGATCCCTTGCTATTAATGGACAAATGTAGCGGGTTGCCTCTCTAAGACTATATGTAAAAATAACCAAATGTTTGACATCCAATAGCTGATGATAAATAAATCAATGTGCTCTAGCTGTGTCGTTAAACAAATACAAACGTTAGACTAACTTGTATCCTTGTGCGATCTCATTAGGCCTTTAGTAACAGGACCTTGATCCAAATTATGATAAAGAATATAGCTTTATCATTTACTGTGACAGATCAAGTTTGACCTTCATGGTGATTTACCCATTTCTGACAGAGTTATGGCCCTTGAACTTAGGGGATAGGAAAACTTGTTTTCCGGACTTGGGGGCGGGATGTAGCCCAGTGGTACAGCGTTCGCTCGACGCGCGGTCGGTGTAGGATCGATCCTTGTCAGTGGGCCCATTGGGCTATTTCTCGTTCCAGCCAGTGCACCACGATTGGTACATGTATATCAAAGGCCATGGTATACACTAACCTGTCTGTGGGATGGTGCATATAAAAGATCCCTTGCTGCTAATCGGAAAGAGTACCCCAAGTGGCGACAGCAGGTTTCCTCTCTCAATATCTGTGGGCCTTAACCATATGTCTGACGCCAAATAACCGTAAATAAAATATGTTGAGTGCGTCGTTAAATAAAACATTTCTTTCCTTTTCTTTCTTTCCTTTGAATTCCATCTCATTTCTTCCCGGTCTGGCAACTCCTCCTATCTTTCAACTTCTTTCGCTGTCCACCTCCACATCCAAATCCTTGTGTCTCTAACCGCGACGGGTGCTTGTCTCTTGTGGCTATCTGTGCCACACACCTGCCATTCCCCATCAGCTTTTAGCTGTGGGCTTAGTCTGACCACTTCGGGGAGTCTTCAGTAGTTACTTCTGGCACTGTGGATGCATAGAAATACACAGAGACTTTTGATACACCAGTCGTGGAGCACTGGCAGAGGCGAGGATAAATCCTATGACCAAATCATCCCCCACCCCCAGGTAGGCAACGCTCCACCGAGAGAGACTGATCCAGATCCCGCTTTGGAATCAACCCCTTGAAGCCGATAATTTATAAATCTTACCTGGTAGCTTACCTGGCACCGGCCTCGGTGGTGTCGCAGTTAAGCCATCGGACATTAGTCTGGTAGGTACTGGGTTCGCAGCTCGGTATCGGCTCCCATCCAGAGCGGCTAGTTTTTAACGACTCAGTAGGTAGGTGTAAGACCACTACACCGTCTTCTCTCACACTAACCACTAACAACTAACCCAATGTTCTGGACAGACAGCCCAGATAGCCGAGGTGTGTGCCCAGGACAGCGTACTTGAATCTTAATTGGTTATAAGCAAAAAAAACCTCTTATCTGGCAGCCGACGATAACAAAGGGCTCGGATTTAGTTCGGTGGTAAAGTTCTCGCCTTATACGTGGTCGTTCTAGGATCGATCCCAGTCGGTGGGCCCATTGAGCTATTTCTCGTTCCAGTCAGTGCACCACGACTGGTATATCGAAGGTTGTGGTATGTGTCATGCTGTCTGTGGAATGGTGGATATAAAAAATGACTTGCCACTAATTAAAAAGTGTGGCGGGTTTTCCTCTCCAAGACTGTACCTCAAAATTACCACGTTTGACATCCAACAGCCGATAATTAATAAACCAATGTGCTCTAGTGGTGTCGTTAAACAAAACAAATAAACATTAACTAAAATGTTTCAGGGAGATTCCGCCATTGATGAAACTGTTTATGGATGAACGAAAGCGAGAGAAACGGTCACGTTCTAGACCGGATGTGCCGTCGGCCGACTCGTCGTCATACACATCACTTCTGTCGCCTTTAGACGACCCATTTGCATCGGTGTCCAAAGGTCTGTTCCTGCCAGGCTACGAATCGGATCCTTACTTAGTAGCGTTAAAAAAGGCATTGTCAACGGCGTCGAAAACGACAAGGGCTTCCAGGAATCTGTCAACAGTGTCTTCTCCTGGAGATGACTGGACAACTATGACATCGTCTTCGTCAATGACAGGACAATTATCATGGATATCTCTGTCGAAAGATTCTTTGAGACGTTCGCCTGCACAAACGGCAAGATGCTCCAGTTTGGCGAATTCAAGGGTGACATATCTGAACCCCTCGGTGGAGGAATGTATTCAAAGTATCTGGTACGGAGAGGAACGGCCAACACGAGCGTCGGACACGCCCAAAGAGAGGAGTCTAGAAAGGTACTATAAGTGTGGAGCGAGAGAGAGAGAGAGAGAGAGAGAGAGAGAGAGAGAGAGAGAGAGAGAGAGAGAGAGAGAGAGAGAGAGAGAGAGAGAGAGAGAGAGAGAGAGAGAGAGAGAGAGAGAGAGAGAGAGAGAGAGAGAGAGAGAGAGAGAGAGATTGGACAGAGAAAGAAGGGACGAACAAGCAGTAGAGGAAGGAGGGGAGTAATAACCCCTCCTCAATTTGTCAAAAGATTCGAAATTTGTTCTTAAGACGGCTAAAGCTTTTTAATTTTAATTCACTCTTTTTATTTCACAGTTTCAAAGAACTCTTCAAAAAAGAATATTTCTTCCCAACTGGAGATGTAGGGGATCTTATTCAAATGCAAAAATGGTTTGTAAGATTAAAGGTTCATATAGATTGGATGCGGTGCGTCCGTGCGGTACGACTACCGTTTGATGCGACAGCGGCTTGCGTTTTGGGCATATACACCATCGATCTGATTAAAATTAGCTCTACTGGATCTACCAGTAGATCTAACAGCATTGCGTGTATTCCCATGTCCAGGTGACATTTTATCTATAAATAACAATTTAAATATCGACCAATTACATTTCGCCGTTTATAGCGTTATTCGGGAGCATACAAATTAAAAAAAATATCGGGCGAGACTATTTATGCAATAAGCAAACATTGAAAAAACAAGGTGAAAAGTACAGTAATAAACTCTGGATTATATACTAGTATAAACAGATTTTATGGCTACTACTACTACCACTACGGTGGGGTTTTTAGTCTTGAAACTCATTTTATATAAAATTTTATATTGCAATTAGTTTCCGGCA
>NC_054711.1:29759977-29804761 GCF_016097555.1 Gigantopelta aegis
GCTGCAGTTTTTAAGATGTTATCGACTAACAGAGACTTTTTAACGATTGTAATTACATATCAAATATATTTTTTTGCATAAAATATTAGTGATTGTATACTAAACGTGTTTCTGATCGTTCTAATATTTGTACTAGGTTACATTTCATTTTATTTCCTAAAATATATTTTTTCGTACGTACGAAATTATTTGAAGACAAAATCCAGTTTGGGCTTCTTACAAATATTAAGACGACCAGAAACACATTGAATATACAGACAATGATATTCTAAACAAGAAAATATATTTAATATGTAACTTTAATCGTAGAAATATTTAATTTTTCGTAAATATCTTACAATGCAGCAAACTCATACAGGTCTTGTTCGCTCGTAAACAAATGACTCACTGACAGCTTAGCTTAGCTTAGTAACTGGTTTAACGTGTCCATATACCACTAGGGTTTCGAACACGCCTATCCCGAGTCCGGCCTCCGATAGGATCGGGGGTCTGACTCGGGACAGGGATACATTGACAGCAACACATTATTACCTGGAGACCTTGCAAATTTGCATATACCTTTAAATTTGCATACCATTATTAACCGGGTTAATACATTAAATTATCACATGGGTTTATGAATATCATGGGTAAGTTATAGGATAAATATATTTATATAATTAGTTGGGGTTTTTTTTTGTGCATTACATATGATGTTTTTGTTTTTGTTTTTTTTAATTTAATTTTATGGGATTTTTTAATTTTTAATTTCGTGATTTTTTTTTTTTTCTTCTCTAAAACAAACTGTATTGGAACTATGGAATTCTGGTGAGATTAGTAGTTGGAAAAGAAAGCACGTCACCTTCGTAACAACAGGGCCCACAGAATCTATTCAACAAAAGTGGCCAGGGTAAGTTTTATCAAACGGTAAGAATATAAAATTCGCATCAGGGACGGAATCAGGATTTTGTAAAGGGGAGGGGGGTGTTACAAAATTATAAAAAGGGGCAGTTTGATTTTGCCAAAAGCAAATATCTTCAGCTCTCAAAAGGAGCGGTGGCGGAACGTAGCTCAGTGGTAAAGCGCTCGCTTGATGCGCGGTCGGTTTGGGATCGATCAGTTATCAGTGGACCCATTAGGCTATTTTTAGTTTCCATGCAGTGCACCACGACTGGTATATCAAAGGTGTGATATGTGCGATCCTGTCTATGGGATGGTGCATATGAAAGATCCCTCGCTGCTAATTAGAGTAGCCCATGAAGTGGCGACAGCGGGTTTCCCCTATCAATATATGTGTGCCCCGTAACCATAATCTGTCGCCATATAACCGTAAATAAAAAGTGTTGAGTGCGTCGTTAAATAAAACAGTTCCTTCCTTCAAAGGGAGAGAGATCTGTCAAACAATTGGGGGCATGTGCTGACCATAAATTTTTTTTTGTTTCAGAGTCGCGTTTTGGGGGAAAGTTTAGTTTTATGTTTAACGACATCACTAGAGTACATGTTGTGGATGATGAATTAATCGGCTATTGGGGGGGGGGGGGGGGGGGTCAAATGTGGTTTTTTTTTAAAATATTATTTGTGACTAGTAACCGTAGCGTCCGAGAAGGCTAGAGGGCCCGGGGTCATACCTTTTTTCTTTCTTTTTTTTTCTTTCTTTTTTTTCTTTATTTGTTTTCTTTATTTATTTTTTTCTTCCGCCGGGAAAAAACTATTCATTTGGAAGGCCTTAAACATGATTTCCTGGCATCTGAATTACAAAATGAGTAATTTTCAAACAATACTTTTCAACTATTTTAATGATTATTTGACAGAGTATTATAACTTGAGGATGTTTTGTTTTATTTTCTTATTTAGATGACTTGCAAAGGTAGCCACTTTCAAACAGTGATTTTAGTTATTTTGTAGGATTTTTGTAAACCAAGAATTATTTTTCACATCTTGAGTTGTCGCATCTTCAGTTTGTGGTATAGGTGGCATTGAAGCACATTGTGTTTTTATTACAGTTCAATATTGTATATATGTTACCGCTGAAGACACATAAATTCTAAAGAAAAAAAGTATTTTGGCAAATATGAATTCTGAGGACATTAATTTAATGGGATAATTGTCTCCAGTTAGATAGATGTTGTTGAGAAGTTGTGTTCTGGGCAAGGAATGTATGGTGTGTTCCGAAGGCAAAGAACCATAGCCAGTCCAATAAGGCGATCTTAGGCCATACTTGCTCTGGTCCATACTTTCAAGCACCGTAGTTCTGAAAAGGACCTGTCATATATCACACTGCCAACAGAAGTAGTGAGAAATATCACCAGAATTCGGTGAATTGCTGGGAAACAATCTGTATTGCAGGCTGCCAAAGTGGTACAACCATTCGCTGGTCTGGACTCTACTGGAGTATGTTGGAACAGATGTTTTCCACTTCTCTACTTCAACTTGAAGATACTCTCCCCGTTTCAGAAATTTCGTATAACATATTATAGCCCTAGAATATTACCTGAGCGTGTGACATACGAAATACACGGAATGAGACATACTATAAAGATTAAACCCTGACATTTATATGCTATTTTCTTGAGTTAAAAAAACAACAACAGAGAAGAGATTCTTCCTGCCCCCGGAGGGTACGGCCCTGATGATGAACTTAGAAAAGAAAATAACACAGTTATTAAAAGAATTGGTCACTGGCCAAGTCAGGGGCTAAGTCCGGGGTGGGCGTGCCTTAACCTCTGTGGATATGGGCACGTTAAAATAGTTCCCACTCCCATGTGGAAGAAGACGTAGCACTTTCTTGCAAGCAAATTAGTGTAGAGCAAATTGCAAATAAAATGACGGTACGTGTGTGTGTAGTGCATTCAGTTTTTATTACCCTTTGTAGGCATCAATAGAATTTCTGTGTCATTGATTCTTGGAATGCTGACTGTCGATCAAAATAGGCCAAAACCTGAAATCTCAACTGCAGTCAGATGAGATCGTATAGGTCTACCAAACAACTGCAATGTAAATGTTTCCAATTTTGGAGTGAAAATAAATGAATATTTAACATATCTTCAAAATGGTTTATTTCTAATGCCAACGAGAACTAAAGGTGGCTTCAACAGAAAAACTGAATGTGGATTCTACAGCAACTGAATATGGCTTCTATGACAACTGAATGTGGCTTCTGCAGCAACTGGATGTGACTTCTACAGCAACTGAATATGGCTTCTATGGCAACTGAATGTGGTTTCTGCAGTAACTGAATGTGACTTCTTCAGTAACTGTATGTGAATTCTGCAGTAACTGAATGTGGATTCTACAACTGAATGTGGATTCTACAGCAACTGAATGTGGCTTCTGCAGTAACTGAATTTGGCTTCTGCAGTAACCGAATGTGAATTCTGCAGTAACTAAATGTGACTTCTACAGCAACTGAATGTGGCTTCTGCAGTAACTGAATGTGGATTCTACAGCAACTGAATGTGGCTTCTGCAGTAACTGAATGTGGATTCTACAGCAACTGAATGTACGTGGCTTCAAGCAGTAACAACTGTCTGTGGATTTCTGCAGTAACTTAAATGTGCTTCGTTTACATCAACTGAATGGTGGCTTCTGCAGTAACTGAATTGGATTCTAAAGCAACTAAATTATCTGCTACAGCTCCAATGTGGATTCTATCGATCACTTTAATGGACTTCTACAAGCAACCTGAATGTGGCTTCTGCAGTACTGAATGTGGATTCTACAGCAACTGAATTTGGCTTCTGCAGTAACTAAAAGTGGATTCTACAGCAACTGAATGTGACTGCTACAGCTACTGAATGTGGATTCTACAGCAACTGAATGTGACTTCTACAGCAACTGAATGTGGCTTCTACAGCAACTGAATGTGGATTCTACAGCAACTGAATGTGACTTCTACAGCAACTGAATGTGGATTCTACAACAACTGGATGTAGCTTCTATAGCAACTGAATGTGGATTCTACAGCAACTGAATGTGGCTTCTACAACAACTGAATGGATTCTACTTGGATGTGGATTCTACAACTGAATGTGAATTCTATAGCACAGAGAGAGAAAAGAGAGAGAGAAGAGAGAGACAACAACTGAATGAGGCTTCTATAGCAACTGAATGTAGATTCTACAGCAACTGGATGTGGCTTCTATAAATGGATGTGGCTTCTATAGCAAATGAATGCGGATTCTATAGCAACTGAATGTGACTTCTATAGCAACTGAATGTGACTTCTGCAGTAACTGGATGTGAATTCTGCAGTAACTGAATGTGATTTCTACAGCAAATGAATGTGACTTCTTCAGTAACTGAATGTGACTTCTGCAGTAACTGAATGTGACTTCTGCAGTAGCAGAATGAGCTTCGAGTAGAATGAGGCATCTAACTTACAGCAACTGAATGCGGCATCTACAGCAACTGAGTACGTGGCATCGAGAGCATTGTCTATATTATAACAATATAGTTAAAGGAAGCATCGTTAGGGCGACTGTTTGCATGAGCCAAAATGTATTTCAAAAGCAACTATTATCTTTATCTCCAACCACCGTTAACTCGATCACTTTATATGGACCACAACAGGAACCTGAGAGGAGTACGAGAGAGAAGAGATTTTGATCTTGCAATAGGAGAGAGTTTCTATAACTGAAGGAAAATCGGTTTAAACGCTGACGTCAGACGCGGATTCAAGGGGCTCGAGTGGGTTTGGATCCCCTTCTGCTCACGACGAAAAATAATGTTCCACTTATTTTAATGGGAGGGACAAAGGGTGAGAGAGAGAGAGAGAGAGAGAGAGAGAGAGAGAGAGAGAGAGAGAGAGAGAGAGAGAGAGAGAGAGAGAGAAGGAGAGTATTTAACGACGCACTCAACGCATTTTATTTACGGATATATGGCGTCGGGAGAGAGAGAGAGAGAGAGAGAGAGAGAGAGAGAGAGAGAGAGAGAGAGAGAGAGAGAGGGGGGGGGAAATGTTGTATTTAACGACGCACTCAACACATTTTATTTACGGATATATGGCGTCGGGAGAGAGAGAGAGAGAGAGAGAGAGAGAGAGAGAGGGGGGGGGGAAATGTTGTATTTAAACGACGCACTCAACACACATTTTATTTACGGATAGGGCGTCGGGAGAGAGAGAGAGAGAGAGAGAGAGAGAGAGAGAGAGAGAGAGAGAGAGAGAGGAAGGAGGAAATTATGTATTTAACGACGCACTCAACACATTTTATTTACGGATATATGGCACAGAGAGAGAGAGAGAGAGAGAGAGAGAGAGGAGAGAGAGAGAGAGAGAGAGAGAGAGAGAGGCGGGGTACAGAGATATAGATAGACGCATTCAACAGAGAGAGAGGAGATATGCGCGAGAGAGAGAGAGAGAGAGAGACACAGAGACAGACAGACAGACAGACAAACAGACATGTTAACGTTTTGTTTGTTTATCACACCTGCAGAGACCTGACGTGAGAGACAGGTTACACGCGGACACTGACAAGATTCCGATAATGAGCCGTTGATCATCAAGAGAGCCATGACTATCAGATAGGAGTTTTCATCTCTCAGAAACGGTGTTAACCCGTCGGTGTTTGGGCTTATCAACCTGCAGTAGCCACTGTACCATGACGTGGTATATCAAAGGTTACCGTGGTATGTGGGGATTAATAAATGTCCGATTTCACTTTTTGAAGGTGAATATATGAAAAAAGATGCAACCCTAAATGACTTTGGCACAGCATCCAGTGAAATGTCTAGAAATCTCATAATTAAATCCCGTAGATGTGGATGGGCACATCCCCGTCAATTATTTTCGTGCTTACAGGCGCGGATTTATGGGGGGCCCAAGGGGCCCGCCCCCCCCCCCTATTTTTGGGGTTAAGTATTAATTAAACTATAGCATACACTAGAGTGGAATTACATTAAAAATGCACCAATTTCACAATTTTGAAGATAACAATAACAGTATGAAAAAGGTAAAACATACCCTAAATTAGCTATTTTTGTTACACAGCACCCGAGAGAAAATCGCGTTTCAGGCCACTTAAATTTCAAAATTTCGCGCGGGAGCATGCCCCCGTTCCTCGAATGTCGGGCGCTTCGCGCCATCGGGCTCCCCCTATTTAAAAATTCTGGATCTGCGCCTGGCTTATATCCAATTAAGGTTCAAGCACGCTGTCATGGACATACACATAAGCTATCTGGGCTGTCTGTCCAGGACAGTGGGTTAGTTGTTAGCGGTTAGTGAGAGAGAAGAGGGTGCAGTGGCCTTACACCTACCAATTTGGTCGTTAAAACTCGCTCTGAGTTTATGTCCGATGGCTTAACCACAACACTACCGAGGTCGGTGGTGGGAACAATCTCTAGCGTTCAGCATCTGCCGTATCATAGAGAGACCAGTTTCGGTGAGCATAAGCATTCGGTTGTAAAACATATCAATATTTACAGACAGTTGTTATTCAAATAGCTATCTTTTTATTAGTATTTCTACGCTTCAAATGAGCACTAAAATGGCCGCTATGTAGCAAAATTTACTGCACGTGCGTCAAAAAGTAACATGCAATCAATCGTAAATAGTGTACTACGTAACCTACATTCTTGCATTTATGGCAGCAAATAATGCACTTCATAAGACTTGGATGTCGATTTTATGACAAATGGCCGCTATTTTGTTTTTAAACATTTTGACCATAAAATTAAATTTTCATTTTGAAAATAGAGTTTTATAAATTAAATGAATCCACATATATGTTAATGCCAAAACACACCATATAAAGATCGTTGGGTACCAGTTACATATTTTTTATTAGACAATTTCTCGCCCCTTTTCTTTTCGACCATTTTGAAACATAAAACGTAATTTCTCAGGTGCCCAACTTATTTTTTGTTTTTGATTCAGCATCCCCAAATTAGGTTAAAAATCTATGTTAGACCAAATCCTAAAAAAACCCAAATGCCCGTACATGTCACATTTGTGGGGAATGGGACCTGACTATACTTACATGCACATCATATGTTGAGCGGTTTGTGAATCATATAGCTTTTTGGGGTTTTTTTAAAGTTAAGTTTTGTAGTATGCATCAGTTTAAACGTAAGCAATGCACAAAGGTGAACAATTTACCAGTAATAAACATCACCATAATGTGTTTGAGGGCGTTTTTGTGTTTTTTGTCGGGTTTTTTTTTTTTTTTTTTTTTTTTTTTTCAAAATATCTACTGTTCTGTCTTGAAACTTTTCCTGCTTTGATGCTATTCAACTTCAGAAAGTGGGAAGGTTTATTTATTTTTTAAAAATTCACGAATCATCAGACATCTTGTGCTAGGCTCAAACCACCAACTGCACGATGACGTTGGCCAGCTCGCTTATATTTTGACTTCTACGACTGTCCAGTTGCTAGTGTGAGCATCTCGATTCTCGTCGTATGCACCACCTACGACCGATTAATTGGGAGTGGGGAAACCGTCGAGTTGGCCAACTCCGTCGTGAAAGTTAATAGTCTGAGCCTAGCATTAAGACAAATAAAGGACAAAGAATCTATAAACCGTCCCACGCTTTAAAAAAAAAAAAAAAAAAAAATTCAGTTTGATTGACGTAAGAAGAAAAGTAACTATTTTGGAATTATTTAATTTTTTTTTTTTTGGGGGGGGGGGGGGGGCAGTGCACCACGACTGGTCAAAGGACATGGTATGTGCTTTTTTGTCTGTGGGAAAATGCATATAAAAGATACCTTTCTGCATTAGAAAAAAATGTAGCGGGTTTCCGAATTACCAAATGTTTGACATCCAATAGCCGATGATTAATTAATGTGCTCCAGTGGTGTCGTTAAACAAAACAGTTATTTTTTAAACTTTCTTAACTATGTATGATAACGGGTTTTTTGGGGGGTTTTTATGCTTCAGACTTCGGCCTTCTTACGTAAATTAATCAAGGACAGTGAATCTAAAGCGAAACCCACGCAGTGTCTGCCATCCAAACCGTCTCAAGGTCAAGGTCGACCACGTCTGAGACTGAAAGATGTTCTACAAGTGACTCAGGAAACTGCCAGGGAAATGCACCCACGAGTCAAACGACCGTTCCACAAGCGAAAATCCAAGTCGCATGATGTTTGTATATGCACATAGCACGCTTACCAAAGATGATCATAGCCGTGTCCTGAACAATTTCACTGGTTGTGTTCTCAAATCGAATACTTCTAGAAATACCTTCCATATATACCGTAAATCCTTAAAATAAAAGCTTAGGATTCTGTTATTTTTTGTGTCGCTCCAAGACAAGCCCTATTTTCAAGGCAGGTTTCTATGTTTTTCGCGTCGCTCCAAGACCAGGACCCATATTCACAAAATATCGTAAGCCTAGTTTTACACGTAAACGTAAATCTACGACTGAAGAGCTATTCACGAAACAACGTAAACGTAAGTTACGTGTAAAGTTGGACGTAAATATGAGTGCCTCAGGTTGCAACTAACGCTGTACGTAAGTTGTGTACATATAATAAATCAAGCACGATCGCCGTTATTTACTATTATTTACGGAAACTAGCAGCATTTCCAATAAATGAAGCAGTTTGCTATGGCGAACGCCCACGGATTGAACATATTTTTGTTCGTGATCGAACGGATGTTTTCGACTTGGCCAATTTCTCCTGAGTTATCTTTTCCTTTTTAAGAAATGTCCTCAAGTTCGTACCAAAACGCGGATCCCCACCAATACCAAAATGCCATGGTTCACTGTTCGCAATGTTATTGTTAGCAGACGACAAACAAAATTGCGTTTTGCGCATTTGTTATTTACCCAGTAGCCATCGTTTCTAATGTGTTTTTATTAATTACTCCAGTGATAATGTTAAATCGTAGATTTACGTCCAACTAAGTTACGTTTATATTTACGACCATCTTTGAGAATAAGGTGCTTCTTGCACGTAAACGTAAATCTACGGCACATGTAAGTGCTAGTCGTAGACGTAAATTTACACTTTTTTGTGAATATGGGTCCTGGCCTCTATACATGGCAGGCTTCTATATTTTTCATGCAAGCTTTTCTAACATAGCCTTGTTGTAAGATCTTCTAACGTAGGCTTGCACACCTATAGCTTCTTCTGTCCTGTTATTCTCACTATGTTTTTACATTAGCTTTTGACGTCAGGCAACAGGAGTGAGGAGTATAATGTGGCCGTTAACCTGAAAAAGCCACAGTAGCAGAAGTTGGCCTTTATAGAAGGCAGGCCTCTATTCAAAGGCAGGCTTCTATTCAAAGGCAGGCCTCTATTTTGTTCGTGATGCTCCGAGACCCGACCTTTAATCGAGGCAGGCTTCTGTTCAAGGCAGGCCTCCAGGGCGACCAACCTAATGGAAATATTTTTCTGGAATTTTCTGATATTTTCATTTTTATACGCGCGAACGCCCCTTTCAAAGCAATAGTTTAAGGCACGCGAAAACGCCATTTTCAAAAAAAAAAAAAAAAACATTTAAACAGCGCCATATCTGACATATTTTAAAAATAACAACAACCAAAGAGATACATAACAATACATTTTTAAAATTATTTATTGGAATTTTTCTACTTCCTTTTTAAGCATAGCCCTACTTTGGCCGCCTCTATGCAAGGTATGAACGATAGAAATGACCTAATACTAAAACTATTGTAATCTATATCATATCATATTGATTTAATGTTTAAAACTCTCGTCAACGTGTCTTGGTTCCAATAATTGGAGGGGGGGGGGGGGGGGGGGGATTTCATTTTGTTCTTATACTGAACAGTAAAAATATAAATATGTTGGTTTTATTTGTTACAAACTAGGTTCATCAGGGCATGAAAATCCTGCAAAGTTTTAGAATTTGCAGATTTAATTTTTTCAGATATGTAAAGTAATTGAATTTTAAGTTGAGTCATGGTGTGTCATGGAATTTTAAATTGGGTCATGATGTGTCATGGAATTTTAAGTTGGGTCATGGTGTGTCATGGAATTTTAAGTTGGGTCATCGGAAATCAACATTAGTTGGATTTTTATTTTCATTTACTATTACACCAGAAATGATAGAGAATTTCCGCCAATACATCGTAATATATTAGTAGTTTCTGAAAACTGACCAGCAAAATAATTTAAAAAAACCTGATATAGGGTATATTTTTTTCTTTAACAAATTAATTTTTTATTTAGTATTTATTACCAAACCAAACTATAATAAATACAAAAAGAAAATCAAATATGCTGTGTGTGTGTGTGTGTGTGTGTGTGTGTGTGTGTGTGTGTGTGTGTGTGTACGCGTGCATGCATTGTTGTGTATGTACATGTTTGTATGTAGGATTTGCATTTTCACTGTATCTATTTCTAAACCCCCCAAAATTAACTTTGTGCATGGATGGACCGTTTTATCATCTGGCACCAGCACACCTAGCTCTAAGCAAACCTTGAAAAACACGTCAAGTGTGTTTTGACATTCCTCCCCATACTGACCCACAAAAAGGAAATCATCAATGTAGTGTAACAATTGTGTGCGTGTGTGCGTGCGTGCGTGTGTGCGTGTGTTGACAAGCATTACATAATTTTATAAAGGGAGTGGTCATAGCCCTTAAAACCCCCCAAAAACCCAAACAATTCTATAAGTAAATGGAATTAATTGGTTGTAATTTTTATAGGCATTTAGGTGAAGGTACAAACTTTATATTTCAAAGCAAAAATTAATAAATATGTTTAGCGGGAACCGCCATTATTGCAACTGTGACATAGCCCATTTAAGTTCTCTTAAACAACATCACATTGTCCAAACTCGAGTCACCTTTAGCCTTACCCCCTTATTGATAATGATTAGGGGTAGGGTTGGAGGTAACTCGAGCTACATTGTCCTTGCAATCGTTTTGCACGGCACAATTAAACTGCAGAGTTAAGGAGTTAAGTGAATTACGACCCCGAGTGTTGAACACGAGGTTATTGCAACACTTGATCTAGAGAATCGGAGAGGAAACTGGCTTCTACCATATAGGCTACGGTACTCCTACCATATAGCTCTTTTTCAAAAACAACCCGCACCATAGCTTTCCGGACCTTTTTATAAACAAGTGGCTTAATACATGATTTGTTTTATGTTAACCTGTAATAATGTTTAATTAATTACTTAGTCTCGGGTAATTAATTTACGTGTATTTATTTATTTACATGTATTTCTTTCTTTCTTTATATTTATTTATTTATATGTATTTCTTTCTATTATTTATTCATTTATTTATTTACATGTATGTACATGTATTTCCTTCCTTTACATGTATTTATTTATTATCATGGATAAATTTATTGATTAACATTATTGTGAATTATTTTTATTAACATGTATTTATTAAGTATGTTACTTATTTAAATGTATTTATTTTTATGTACATGTCTATGTGATGATATATACACATTTACATATATGATCAGCATACATGTTGCTTGCTTTTTTAACAATTATATATTTAAACTATATACTTGTATTACATTATATTGCTTATTATTATGCATATTTTTTATATTATAATGCATATTTGAGAAAATGAAGAACATGTTTAATTACAAAAATCTGATAATATGAAGTATACAATAGTTTACTTTGCTTGTTGTTTTTATTTTATAACTGTACATATTTTTTACTGTATGTGTGTGTGTGCATACACATGTATATCTGTGTGTCTGTCTGTATGCATGTATGTGTGTGTGTACAATGTGAATCTTTGTGTACGCATGTGAATGAACTGTGTACATGTATGCGTGTATATGTATATATACATTTCTTACACACCCGTTGGTGAGAACACCATGTTATTTGTGATGACACATACTTGTTAACACCAATAGGCCTAATGTAGCATACCAACAGGCCTAATAATATGCATTTTTTTCTTTGGATTTTTAAAAAAAGAAAAGTACTATAACTCCATTTCGTTCTATTGATGCAAATATATTTAGTAAAATAGTTTATTATACTATCAAGTCATTTATGTTGTTTTACCAGTCAAGTTGATGGAAGCTATTCCACCGGACGTCACAAAAATGGCTGCCCCCAGTTAGCAGGAATAATCATGTTTTTTTATTAACTCTAAAATTACGCGTTTTTCATTTGTAATGCGGGTATGCATCTTTCCAACACATAAGTCTCTTGTTTGAGTTTACTCTCCCTTTAACAATTTCAAGACATATGACTGGCTGCTCCTAGGTGATGACCAGGTCACCAATGTCATACAACCAATGAAAAACTACACAATGGAAATCAATTAAACTGTGACGTATAGTTAACCTGACATCAATGTGCCTGTGACACGCAAGTCAGCAATGGCTGTAAATAAATTTTAGTAAAAAAAAGACATTAAAATTTGTTTAAAACCTGTTTTTTGAGGATATGTATGAAATAGAATAATATGTTCGTGGCCGTTAGATACCATTTATCTCACAACTCGTTATTTAAAAATGTATCAAACTCGCTTTCGCCCATTAGATAAGTTTTAAAACAACTCGTTGTGAGATAAATGGTATCTAACGGCCACTAATGTACTATTCTCGATTTACTACCCATATGATCTACAATAAACAGTTAAATAAATGTATTTTTCCCACGTAATTTTATTGCCTGGGTCATAACAATACCTTGGAAACTGTTACTGCACAGTACTGATAACAGCTTCAAGCTTGCGACAGTCGCAGTTTCGAAAATTGACATCAATCCACATCACTGTATTTGACATCGCTGGATGTTATTAAAGGCATATTGTCACAGACCACTGACCTATTACATGGCCTAACAAAGTATTACCTGAAAATATATATATTTGATTTTTCCCTAAATGTACTTTATTCAACCATCTACGTAACCACAATACTCCACTTATTAATATTTTGTAAAAATAATTGAATTATGGCAATGGTCCATAATTCAAAAACTAACATTTCTGAGAGTTGACATGGATTTCACTCCATCATGGTGTAGTTAAAGTGATGCAATAGCTAGATTTGGTCTGCAAAAATTAATGTAATTTTGATTTATTATCCATTTTTAGAGAAATAAGGTCCTTAAATTTGTGACAGTATGCCTTTAAGGTCGATTTTGAAGCAATTACAATCATATTTAAAGTTTTTTCAAAATCATAGTTTGTAGAAAATAAATAAATTATAACATTCGCAGGAGTACCATTCGAAAATTTATCAAACTCGTTTGGGAATTGTTTAGATTGATACCCCTCGCTCTATCTCAGGGAATAAAATAATTCCCAAACTAGTTTTATAAATTCTGTATAGCACTCCCACTCAAGCAATAATCTATATGTGATGTATATGTATATTAGGGGATTCGATCCTAGGACCAAAACACCTCAGCCGAGCATTCTACCTTGAGCTAGATGCTGCACAGAGTGCTGGGATGTTTACTTAACTTTCACAGATGAAAATTATCCTAGACAAAAACAATTAGGACAATTTTACAGGTTTTGGGTGGCAATAAAAAAATCTGAATTTCCATAAAAATCCTGTTACATCCCAACCCAAGAAAAAAAAGTAAAGTTTGTTTTATTTAACGACGCCGCTAGAGCACACTGATTTTTTATCTTATCATCGGCTATTGGACGTCATTCTGACACTGTTTTTAGAGGAAACCCGCTACTCTTTTTACGACAGGCAGCAAGGGATCTTTTATTTGCGCTTCCCACAGGCAGGATAGCACAAACCATGGCCTTTGTTGAACCAGTTATGGATCACTGGTCGGTGCAAGTGGTTTACACCTACCCATTGAGCCTTGCGGAGCACTCACTCAGGGTTTGGATTCGGTATCTCGATTAAAAATCCCATGCCTCGACTGGGATCCGAACCCAGTACCTACCAGCCTGTAGACCGATGGCCTGCCACGACGCCACCGAGGCCGGTCCCAACCCAAGAAGTAAATAAAACAATCCCACCCACCAAAAAACAAAAAACCACAAAATACCCCATAAAAGCTCCAAAAACCCCAAAATAGAGAGAAAAAAGCAACAGCAAAAAAACCCATCCGAAACAAAACAACTCCACATACAAATAATTATAAAGTTTTATTGGCTGTAAAATAATAAATTAAAAAATTTAAATAATTTTTCACAATTTTTTTTATTCGTTTTTTTTTTTTTTTAATTCAGCTGTACATTACTTTCCAATAATGGGCATTTCCTCAAACACCACAGATATCATATACCCTGAAAACGTACAGTACACCTCATCGGGTTTGCCAAACAGGCTGTTGGAGTAACCACTAACAGATTTGATACTGACAGTGTCTCCTTTGGTGAGGTGTAGGATGGCCGAATTCCCTCCGGCCGCGAATTCCCCGTTGGTGTGGCTCCAGATGGAGACAACGTAGTTGTAGTTGTGGTGTAGCTGCAGATACACGGTGCGATCGGAGCGCGACAGTGCGTGGAACTGGAACACGTAGATGCCCGACATTGGACACTTGAAGAAGCCACTGTCGAGGTCGTAGGCGGCGCCGATGTTGGTTATGATCTCGTCGTAGACGACCGTTTGGCTGCCCGTCAGATTCAGGTGGTGAGTCAGCCCCACCGAGAAGGCAACTTCCTGTCTCACGCCTTGACCGTCTGGAAGCAGAGAAAGAGAAGAAAGGAATGTAATAACGACACCCCAGCACATTGGTTATCAATATTTTGACTGCTGGTCATGTTCAAATTCATGAGCACGCGCGACTGAGAATGTGACACCCCAGTACATTGTTTATGAATATTTTGACTGCGGGTCCTGTTCACGTTTTGAGCAAGCACGACTGAGAAATTTAACTTCCTGTCTGCTTTGCCCAGTGGACCCACCGATGGGGATTGATCCCAGACCGACATACCCTTAGGTGCCTGCTCAATAAAGATTTTACTCTACTCACAGGTACAGTAGGTGGAGCTTAGAAGAACCGTCAGGAATACAAAGGCATTCATACTTCTAGGTATATAACTTCTAAATATATAACTTCCAGGTTTATAGCTTCTTAGTGTATAATACTGTTGCAGTGGTGTTTTACAGAGGTTATCACAACTACAGTGTAGTTAACACTATAAACATTTTTATAAATCCAGTTTATGGGAAGCAGCAGGTGACAATCTACAGGTTTACATACTGGAAACGGCAGAGCTTAGACTTATGAATTGGTTACTGATGACAATTTTGAAATGTTTTTGACTTATGGTCCTTCCCACAGGGAACATATTGTTTCATGCTATAGAATTTACTACAAGTTATTTATTTATTTACTACAAGTTATTTATTTATTTCTGACCGGATTGTTTTCTAAATTGCAAACAAAAATAGTTGTTTTGGGGTGGGGTTTTTTCAAAAACACTTTTACTTTTCTTCTTATGTCAAACCAAACTGAAATTATAACACTATAGGAAAATTTTCACCTTAGGCAATTTTGTGCCTAACTTTTGTAAGAAATAAAAAAATACAAACCAAAAATTATTCTTTTAATCAACAGCAATAATTGTTATCCAATGACATACATTTTGTGCCGTTAAGTCATCAGACTGGTAGCTAGGTCCCTAGTTCGTGTCTCGGTACAGACTCCAATCCAGAGTGACAGTTAAAAGTGAAAGTTTGTTTGTTTAACAACACCACTAGTGCACACTGATTTATTTAATCATCAGCTATTGGATATGACACACTTAGTAATTCTGACACACATGCAGTCTTCAGAGGAAACCCGCTACGTATTTCCACCAGCAGCAAGGGATCTTTTATCTGCATTTTCCCACAGACAGGATAGCACATACCATGGTGTCTGATATATCAGTTGTGGGGTATTGGTTGGAATGGGGGGAGGGAGGGGGGAAGGAATCAGATAATATTTGTGTCCTTGACCCACAGCACTTCAGGTGATGCTCTATCGACTGAGCTCAATGTAGCTGTCTCTCATTCATTCATTCATTCATTCATTCATTTCAACTTATACCCAATTAAGGTTCAAGCACGCTGTCTTGGGCACACACCTAAGCTATCTAGGCTGTCTGTCCAGGACAGCCGGTTAGTTGTTAGTTGGTTAGTGGTTAGTGAGAGAGAAGAGGGTGTAGTGGCCTTACACCTACCCATTGAGCCCTTAAGAACTCGCTCTGGGTTGGAGCCGGTACTGGGCTGCGAACCCTGTACCTACCAGTCTGTAGTCAGATCGTTTAACCACTGTGCCACCGAGGCTGGCAGCTCTCTCTCAAACCAGAGTGACAAGGAGGTGTAAAGCATTTACAACAACTTGGAATGAGATTTAGCTCTGTTGGTCGAGTACTCACCTGAGGTGCTTGTGAAGCAGGATCGAACCACCTCGGTGGATCCGTTCAACTACTAAATCAATGTGCTCTAGTGGTGTTGTTAAACAAAACAAACCTTTTTCCATTCAACTCACTGTTTTTTCTCGTTCCAGTTACCAGTGCACCACAACTGGTATATCAAAGGCCGTGGTATGTACTACCCTGTCTGTGGCAAGGTATATAAAAGATCCTTGCTGCTGATGGAAAAATGCAAGTGGTTTCCTTTGATGACTACGAGTCACAATTATCAAATGTTTGACTCAATAGCTGATGAATAATTAATTAACCAACTTAAAAATATTTTGGTAACTACAAACTTAAATTTTTTATCAATGTGTTATACAGCAAAATATCAGAGTGAAAGGATTTATTACAAATTACTCCGACTGTGTGATGTAGAAGCCCTTGTCGGTTCAGTGTTCAGAGTAACGCTTCACGCCGAGGCCATTTTGTGCACTAATTGTTTGATTGGTATCATGGTTCATCGAACAGATGCCGCAACACTAGCTGTACTTGAAAGATCATTACCGATAGCCGCTTAACACACATCAAGACAGGTATGGCAAAGAAAGGATTGCATGGCTATTGTTGTGATTCTCCGATTCATCCATACCTGTAGCTCATTCCGCCTAAATAATTATAATCCGAAGGTTGTAATAACCAACTGCGCAAAGCGCGGCAATGGTTGGTCCTTTTCGGTGGTTTTCCATTTGATATTTGATGGATCACCAGTTCGAGGGAAATATAGCTAATAACACAGACGGGACCGATAATTTAGTTTGAGCGAAAGCTTATAGTCGACCCTGGATGTGTTCGACCCATCATCAGTTAATATAAGGGTTTACCGGACAAAAAACTCGGGACTTCGTTTTTGGTTTGAGCATTGTGGTGTGATCGACCCTTCCAAGGTCAAGCCAACGAGATTCTACTGTACATGTGTATACACAAATATGGGTATTTGTTTTTTTAGCATGCTTCCATCAGAGAACTGTTCAAGCATGCCTGTATTGGACACAACATCTGATTTCACCAAAGAGTTTTGTCCATGCATATGACGTTTTGTTAGACTATTATTCGTTTTTTTAAGCTACCAAACCAGACCTACTAGTTGTAATCTAAAACAAAACAATACAAAAATAATCACTTAGTAACACCTGTCGGCCTCTCACCTGGTATTACCTGTAACGACTTGGATTATTAGGCACTATTACAGGTAGGCTTCTGTTTGTTTAAAACTATTTTATATAGTGACTTGTAGCCTTGGCTGTGGTGTAACAGGCAGCTTATTACATTTTTCACACCTGTTTTTAAATGCATGTGTTACTCTTGTCATAAATTGCTTTAAAGTTAAACACTTAATTTGTTTTGTTTTTTAACTGTTTAATACAGACGTAATATATTATTATATACATAGCAATGAAATATATAGAACTACGGAAACCATAAAAGTCATATCAGGTGAAAAGTCATATTTTCACTGTATTTTAGCTACAGTGAAAATATAGAAGTCGTATTTACTTTTTTGTAAAAGTGCACGATTAAATTATCTCCCTTTATCTCAGTTCTTCGTATTTAAATTTGATGATTACCAATGCATCTGATCGTATTTGAAAAATAAAAAATGTAATTTAAACAACTGTACCTATAAAAACGGGATACGAAGTGCAATTACGATAAAATATACAAAACAAATTGAATACGAAGCTAAATAATGATGACACAATGTAGTGTCATCGAGTTTAAGTGTAAGAATTTAACAGCGTTCGACTCGTTTTGTTTTTGTGGGAGTTTTTAGAGGATCGCTTTGTCAGGTACATGTATGTTTGCACCGCAGTATTGTTAAATAAATGTTAATAAAGATAAATTTTAATCAAATTTCTTTTTAAAAGTCTATGGTAAAGTAAATTTTCTGGCAAAGTTCCATAGGAAGAAATATATCATGACGTTACGTGTTTTCGATAGGATAAGTGAAAGATATTACCAAAGAGTGAAAGATATTGTCAAAAATTAGGAAATATGTATATAATAAATAGACCATTTCATGGTGTTTTTCCGAATACGATTTTTATGTCAACTCATGATGTGTGAAAACCATATTTTCACTCATTGCTTCGCAATTCGTGAAAATATGGTTTTCACACATCACTCGTTGACATAAAAATCGTATTCGAAAAAACCCATGAAATAGCCTCTATATATGTATAATATAAATTAATAATTCAGTTATATTTTTAAGCCAACTCAATTTAATTGTTATGTAGTCTATATTCTGTGTAGACCTACATGTGTACATGCATGTATATTTTATAAGATAATATTAATTATTGTTATGTCCTGTGTTGTTCTAGAACTAACCTAGACAATATAAGATAACATTAATTATTATGCTATGTCCTGTGTTGTTCTAGAACTAACCTAGACAATTGATATAAGATAACATTATTATGTTATGTCCTGTGTTGTTCTAGAACTAACCTAGACAATACAAGATAACTTTAATTATTATGCTATGTCCTGTGTTGTTCTAGAACAAACCTAGACAATAGAAGATAACATTAATTATTATGCTATGTCCTGTGTTGTTCTATAACTAACCTAGACAATACAAGATAACATTAATTATTATGCTATGTCCTGTGTTGTTCTAGAACTAACCTAGACAATACAAGATAACATTAATTATTATTATGCTATGTCCTGTGTTGTTCTAGAACTAACCTAGACAATTGATACAAGATAACATTAACTATTATGTTATGTCCTGTGTTATGTCCTGTGTTGTTCTAGAACTAACCTAGACAATATAAGATAACATTAACTATTATGCTATGTCCTGTGTTGTTCTAGAACTAACCTAGACAATATAAGATAACATTAACTATTATGCTATGTCCTGTGTTGTTCTAGAACTAACCTAGACAATATAAGATAACATTAATTATTATGCTATGTCCTGTGTTGTTCTAGAACTAACCTAGACAATATAAGATAACATTAATTATTATGCTATGTCCTGTGTTGTTCTAGAACTAACCTAGACAATTGATATAAGATAACATTATTATGTTATGTCCTGTGTTGTTCTAGAACTAACCTAGACAATATAAGATAACATTAATTATTATGCTATGTCCTGTGTTGTTCTATAACTAACCTAGACAATACAAGATAACATTAATTATTATGCTATGTCCTGTGTTGTTCTAGAACTAACCTAGACGATACAAGATAACATTAATTATTATTATGCTATGTCCTGTGTTGTTCTAGAACTAACCTAGACAATTGATACAAGATAACATTAATTATTATGCTATGTCCTCTGTTGTTCTAGAACTAACTTAGACAATTGATACAAGATAACATTAACTATTATGTTATGTCCTGTGTTATGTCCTGTGTTGTTCTAGAACTAACCTAGACAATATAAGATAACATTAACTATTATGCTATGTCCTGTGTTGTTCTAGAACTAACCTAGACAATATAAGATAACATTAACTATTATGCTATGTCCTGTGTTGTTCTAGAACTAACCTAGACAATATAAGATAACATTAATTATGATGCTATGTCCTGTGTTGTTCTAGAACTAACCTAGTCAATTGATACAAGATAACATTAACTATTTATGTTATGTCCTGTGTTGTTCTAGAACTAACCTAGACAATAAAAGATAACATTAATTATTATGATATGGCCTGTGTTGTTCTATAACTAACCTAGACAATTGATATAAGATAACATTAATTATGATGCTATGTCCTCTGTTGTTCTATAATTAAACTAGACAATACAAGATAACATTAATTATTATGCAAACAGTCAGTTGGCTGGATTGGAACCTTTATTTGATGTAAAAAAACCCAGTCAGTTGGCTGGATTGGAAACTTTATTTGTTGTCATTTAAAATAATAAGTCAGTTGGCAAGATTCAAACATATTACCCAACCTGCATAGCATTTTGACAATCCATTGCATTATGGTATAAGAAATGGGTTCCCAGAACTTAAAAACAGCTTCCGATGGGTTCCCATGATCTCAGGGCACGGAACCCAAAAAGTGTTTCCCATGAAATTTGAAATCCTATGGCTTGTAATAGCCGATGATTAATAAATCAATGTGCTCTAGTGGTGTAATTAAACAAAACAAACTTTGAAATTAGTTTTATGTTTTGCCATCCCAACCAGTGCCCCAGGACTGGTATGTCAAATGCATGTTTAAAATTGGTACCAGCCTTGGTGGCGCAGTGGTTAAGCTATTGGACATAAGACGGTAGGTACTGGGTTCACAGCCCAGTACCGGCTCCCACCCAGAGCGAGTTTTAATGACTCAATGGGTAGGTGTAAGACCACTACACCTTCTTCTCTCTCTCACTAACAACAAATAACTAACCCAGTGTCCTGGACAGACAGCCCTGATAGCTGAGGTGTGTGCCCAGGATAGCGTGCTTGAACCGTAATTTGATATAAGCATGAAAATAAGTTGAAATGAAAATGAAATTGTTTTTTTGTTTTGCCATCCCAGCCAGTGCCACATGACTGGTATGTCAAAGGCTGTGGTATGTGCTGTTTAGTCTGCGGGAAAGTGCATATTTTAGAAGATCCCTTGCTGCTAATGGAAATATTTATTAATCAGCGGCTATAGAATGTCAATATTGACATATAGTCTTAGAGAGAAAACCTGCTACAATTTTCCATTAGTTACAAAGGATCTTTATATGCACCATCCCACAGACAGGACACAGCACAAACCACAGCCTTTGATATACCAGTCGTGGTGTCCTGGTTGGAATGGGAAATGGCTACGTCCAGACCATACCCTTACAAGGAAGGAAATGTTTTACTTAACAATACACTCAACACATTTTATTTATGGTCATATGGCGTCGGACATATGGTTAAGGACCACACAGATATTGAGAGAGGAAACCCACTGTCACCACTTCATGGGCCACTCTTTTCGATTAGCAGCAAGAGATCTTTTAACGGTATATGCACCATCCCATAGACAGTATAGCACATACCATGGCATTTGATGTACCAGTCATGGTACACTGGCTGGAGCGAGAAATAGCCCAATGGGCCCACTGACGGGGATCGATCCCACACCGACCGCGAATCAAGCGAGCAAGGGATCTTTTAACGGTATATGCACCATCCCATAGACAGTATAGCACATACCACGGTATTTAATGTACCAGTCGTGGTACACTGGCTGGAGCGAGAAATAGCTCAATGGGCCCACCGATGGGGATCGATCCCACACCGACATACCTTTCGATGCCTACTCAATAAAGATTTTACTCTACTCACAGGTATAGTAGGTGGAGCTTAGAAGAACCATCAGGAATACAAAAGCATTCATACTTCTAGGTATATAACTTCTAAATATATAACTTCCAGGTTTATAACTTCTTAGTATAGGTATAATACTGATACAGTGGAGTTTTACAGAGGTTATCACAACTACAGTGTAGTTAACACTATAAAGAAGAAGAAAAAACCCACAAGTTTCTGGGAAGCAGCAGGTGACAATCTACAGGTCTACATACTGGAAACGGCAGAGCTTAGACTTATGAATTGGTTACTGATGACAATTTTGAAATGTTTTTGACTTATGGTCCTTCCCACAGGGAACACATTGTTTCATACTATGGAATTTACTACAAGTTATTTATTTACTACAAATTATTTATTTATTTTTGAGCGGATTGTTTTCTAAATTGCAAACAAAATTAGTGTTGTTTTTTTGTTTTGTTTTTCCAGAACACTTTTACTTTTCTTCTTATATCAAACCAAACTGAAATTATAGGACTATAGGAAAATGTTCACCTAATGCAATTTTGTGCCCAACTTTTGTAACAAATAAAAAAAATAAAAACCAAAATTATTCTTTTAGTCAACAGCAATAATTTTTATTCAATGACCTACATAAACTGCCATCGGTGCTGCCGGTAAGTCATCAGACTGGTAGGTCCTAGTTCATGTCCCGGTACAGACTCCAATCCAGAGTGACAGTTAAAAGTGAAAGTTTGTTTGTTTAACAACACCACTAGTGCACACTGATTTATTTAATCATCAGCTATTGGATATGACACACTTAGTAATTCTGACACACATGCAGTCTTCAGAGGAAACCCGCTACGTATTTCCACCAGCAGCAAGGGATCTTTTATCTGCATTTTCCCACAGACAGGATAGCACATACCATGGTGTCTGATATATCAGTTGTGGGGTATTGGTTGGAATGGAGGGAGGGAGGGGGAAGGAATCAGATAATATTTGTGTCCTTGACCCACAGCACTTCAGGTGATGCTTTATCGACTGAGCTCAATGTAGCTGTCTCTCATTCATTCATTCATTCATTCATTCATTTCAACTTATACCCAATTAAGGTTCAAGCACGCTGTCTTGGGCACACACCTAAGCTATCTGGGCTGTCTGTCCAGGACAGCCGGTTAGTTGTTAGTTGGTTAGTGGTTAGTGAGAGAGAAGAGGGTGTAGTGGCCTTACACCTACCCATTGAGCCCTTAAGAACTCGCTCTGGGTTGGAGCCGGTACTGGGCTGCGAACCCTGTACCTACCAGTCTGTAGTCAAATCGTTTAACCACTGTGCCACCGAGGCTGGCAGCTCTCTCTCAAACCAGAGTGACAAGGACGTGTAAAACATTTACAACAACTTGGAATGGGATTTAGCTCTGTTGGTCGAGTACTCACCTGAGGTGCTTGTGAAGCAGGATCGAACCACCTCGGTGGATCCGTTCAACTACTAAATCAATGTGCTCTAGTGGTGTTGTTAAACAAAACAAACCTTTTTCCATTCAACTCACTGTTTTTTCTCGTTCCAGTTACCAGTGCACCACAACTGGTATATCAAAGGCCGTGGTATGTACTACCCTGTCTGTGGCAAGGTATATAAAAGATCCTTGCTGCTGATGGAAAAATGCAAGTGGTTTCCTTTGATGACTACGAGTCACAATTATCAAATGTTTGACTCAATAGCTGATGAATAATTAATTAACCAACTTAAAAATATTTTGGTAACTACAAACTTAAATTTTTTATCAATGTGTTATACAGCAAAATATCAGAGTGAAAGGATTTATTACAAATTACTCCGACTGTGTGATGTAGAAGCCCTTGTCGGTTCAATGTTCAGAGTAACGCTTCACGCCGAGGCCATTTTGTGCACTAATTGTTTGATTGGTATCACGGTTCATCGAACAGATACCGCAACACTAGCTGTACTTGAAAGATCATTACTAATAGCCACTTAACACACATCAAGACAGGTATGGCAAAGAAAGGATTGCATGGCTATTGTTGTGATTCTCTGATTCATCCATACCTGTAGCTCATTCCGCCTAAATAATTATAATCCGAAGGTTGTAATAACCAACTGCGCAAGCGCGGCAATGGTTGGTCCTTTTCGGTGGTTTTCCATTTGATATTTGATGGATCACCAGTTCGAGGGAAATATAGCTAATAACACAGACGGGACCGATAATTTAGTTTGAGCAAAAGCTTATAGTCGACCCTGGATGTGTTCGACCCATCATCAGTTAATATAAGGGTTTACTGGACAAAACACTCGGGACTTCGTTTTTGGTTTGAGCGTTGCTGTGTGATCGACCCTTCCAAGGTCAAACCAACGAGATTCTACTGTACATGTGTATACATAAATATGGTGGGTTTTTTTTTTAGCATGCTTCCATCAGAGAACTGTTCAAGCATGCCTGTATTGGACACAACATCTGATTTCACCAAAGAGTTTTGTCCATGCATATGACGTTTTGTTAGACTATTATTAGTTTTTTTAAGCCACCAAAATAGACCTACTAGTTGTAATCTAAAACAAAACAATACAAAAATAATCACTTAGTAACACATGTCGGCCTCTCACCTGGTATTACCTGTAACGACTTGGATTATTAGGCACTATTTACAGGTAGGCTTTTGTTTGTTTAAAACTATTTTATATAGTGACTTGTAGCCTTGGCTGTGGTGTAACAGGCAGCTTATTACATTTTTCACACCTGTTTTTAAATGCATGTGTTACTCTTGTCATAAATTGCTTTAAAGTTAAACACTTAATTTGTTTTTTTTTTTAACTGTTTAATATAATATATTATTATATACATAGCAATGAAATATATAGAACTACGGAAACCATAAAAGTCATATCCGGTGAAAAGTCATATTTTCACTGTATTTTAGCTACAGTGAAAATATAGAAGTCGTATTTACTTTTTTGTAAAAGTGCACGATTAAATTATCTCCCTTTGTCTCAGTTCTTCGTATTTAAATTTGATGATTACCAATGCATCTGATCGTATTTGAAAAATAAAAAATGTAATTTAAACAACTGTACCTATAAAAACAGGATACGAAGTGCAATTACGATAAAATATATAAAACAAATTGAATACAAAGCTAAATAATGATGACACAATGTAGTGTCATCGAGTTTAAGTGTAAGAATTTAACGGCGTTCGACTCGTTTTGTTTTTGTGGGAGTTTTTAGAGGATCGCTTTGTCAGGTACATGTATGTTTGCACCGCAGTATTGTTAAATAAATGTTAATAAAGATAAATTTTAATCAAATTTCTTTTTAAAAGTCTATGGTAAAGTAAATTTTCTGGCAAAGTTCCATAGGAAGAAATATATCATGACGTTACGTGTTTTCGATAGGATAAGTGAAAGATATTACCAAAGAGTGAAAGATATTGTCAAAAATTAGGAAATATGTATATAATAAATAGACCATTTCATGGTGTTTTTCCGAATACGATTTTTATGTCAACTCATGATGTGTGAAAACCATATTTTCACTCATTGCTTCGCAATTCGTGAAAATATGGTTTTCACACATCACTCGTTGACATAAAAATCGTATTCGAAAAAAACCCCATGAAATAGCCTCTATATATGTATAATATAAATTAATAATTCAGTTATATTTTTTAAGCCAACTCAATTTAATTGTTATGTAGTCTATATTCTGTGTAGACCTACATGTGTACATGCATGTATATTTTATAAGATAATATTAATTATTGTTATGTCCTGTGGTGTTCTAGAACTAACCTAGACAATATAAGATAACATTAATTATTATGCTATGTCCTGTGTTGTTCTAGAACTAACCTAGACAATTGATATAAGATAACATTATTATGTTATGTCCTGTGTTGTTCTAGAACTAACCTAGACAATACAAGATAACTTTAATTATTATGCTATGTCCTGTGTTGTTCTAGAACTAACCTAGACAATATAAGATAACATTAATTATTATGCTATGTCCTGTGTTGTTCTATAACTAACCTAGACAATACAAGATAACATTAATTATTATGCTATGTCCTGTGTTGTTCTAGAACTAACCTAGACAATACAAGATAACATTAATTATTATTATGCTATGTCCTGTGTTGTTCTAGAACTAACCTAGACAATTGATACAAGATAACATTAATTATTATGCTATGTCCTCTGTTGTTCTAGAACTAACTTAGACAATTGATACAAGATAACATTAACTATTATGTTATGTCCTCTGTTGTTCTAGAACTAACTTAGACAATTGATTCAAGATAACATTAACTATTATGTTATGTCCTGTGTTGTTCTGTAACTAACCTAGACAATATAAGATAACATTAACTATTATGTTATGTCCTGTGTTATGTCCTGTGTTGTTCTAGAACTAACCTAGACAATATAAGATAACATTAACTATTATGCTATGTCCTGTGTTGTTCTAGAACTAACCTAGACAATATAAGATAACATTAACTATTATGCTATGTCCTGTGTTGTTCTAGAACTAACCTAGACAATATAAGATAACATTAATTATTATGCTATGTCCTGTGTTGTTCTAGAACTAACCTAGTCAATTGATACAAGATAACATTAACTATTTATGTTATGTCCTGTGTTGTTCTAGAACTAACCTAGACAATAAAAGATAACATTAATTATTATGATATGGCCTGTGTTGTTCTATAACTAACCTAGACAATTGATATAAGATAACATTAATTATGATGCTATGTCCTCTGTTGTTCTATAATTAACCTAGACAATACAAGATAACATTAATTATTATGCTATGTCCTGTGTTCTAGAACTATTCAACATGTACCGGTCCGTTGCCTGTGGAGCTGTATTACTCACATTCATCTCTGTGTTATGGGGAACCTTCTCAGGTAGGTGACCAAGGCCATGTACATCTAATGGGGGAGTGGAAGAAGGAAATGTTTTATTTAACGTCACACTCAACACATTTTATTTATGGTTATATGGCGTCGGACATATACTTAAGGACCACACATATATAGAGAGAGGAAACCCGCTGTCACCACTTCATGGGCTACTCTTTTCGATTAGCAGCAAGGGATCTTTTATATGCACTATCCCACAGACAGGGTAGTACACACCACAGCTTTATAGCCCAATGAGCCCACTGAAAAGGATCGATCCCACACTGACCGTGCATCGAGCGAGCACTTTACCACTGGGCTATGTCCCACCCCAGACGGGGGAGTGGGTGCAAGGGAGTTTTGGGAATAAAAAAAAAAAATGTGCCAACACTCAAGACTCTGTTATTTTGTATCATTCTCAAGTTTATATAAAAGCTTCAATACATACCTTAATGTAATTTATGAATCCATAAATGAAATAAATCTTTTATTTTATCTGTTAACGTAAACATCCAAGCATACTTTGAATTTCCCTCGGAGTGACACAACACACAAATATGGCTGCCGAGACTATAACATGACCTATTTTTAGTTACCGTATACGCAAAAATGTTCGCGAATAAAATATACCGTGGAAATCGCAAACACGTTGATAGCACCGCGAAATTAATTACACGCAAAGTTATTTCCGATTTGATATAATTTTGATGGATACAAAAAAACATGAAGTCAGAGGTACCTGTTAAATTTATACCGAATTTCGTATGCACTTTGTCTTTACCACCAAATTATCTACAAGGTCACGTGGTTCTGTAAACCTGCATGGTCACATGAATTTGGTCGAAATGACACACAGTTGGGTGTAAGTCTGTTGTTACGTAATCTCAGTTTTGTTTGTTTTCTTTATAACCTTGAATGGAAGTTTGTGGGTACCATCAATAATTAAAAGTTATTTATTCTGATATTTGCGTTTTTCAGTTTTCTGTATCCCATGTGTGTGTTCCATCAATAACATGTCTTGCTGACAGCATGGTAATATATCCAAGTGTGTGCGTGAAATCGTCATTGAAAAGAGTTTGGCAAATGAAATGTGGCCATTATGGGTCATTTTGATTTTATTATTGGGGGACACGGTCGCGAAAATAATTCCTAGCGAAAATGTAAAATGAGAGCCCGATCGCGAATTATTTTAGCCGCGAAAATATTTGCGTATACAGTATATACCCGTTTCATAATTATCATTGATTGTCCTATATTTCTAATGAACACTATTTGTGCTCATTTACACAGTTAATAAGACAACTTTTGTTTAATAATGATCATAAATTTTGACATTGGCCTTTTTTGATATTGTCATTTTGTGTTATCCAAACTAAGGAGCACGGAACACCATTTATATTTATCGTATTTGCATAATCTAAATTAACCTGAAACAAGCTATAATAGGAAGTGTTTGTTGTCTAAAAGTTACGGAAAGTCAGATCCACTACCTGTCTGTTGTTTCTGTGAACAGTAGCAACAGAAGTGACTGTTTTAATGTTAGCTACACAGACTATGTGCCGTCATTCAGGCCAGTAAATACAGAGGGGTGGGGTGGGGGGTGGGGGGGATTTTGGGGTGCCACTTAAAAAGCACTCATTACTTGATTTTTAAAATATTTAATTTTTAACTTTCAGTAGTAACATGTGTATTGTTCCATTGTACTGTGGCGGCGAAACGAAATATTTTTAAAGAAAGATTTTAACTTTAAAATATAACACAAATACTTAGGTGCGCAGACTTACATGTACATGTAGGTGCCACCAGTGTATTGGTAGTTTGTCTTACTGAGAGTTATTGTTTAAGAACCACAAAATAATTCAAAATAAAATATGAACTTTTAGTGCTGTTATTAGTATGTTTCAAATTTAATTATAATTGTTGTCCGTTATTTCTTTTATGTTCATCTGGGTACGAACAACAAAAATAATCAACAAACTTGTGTTTGCGGATGATTTTGGTTTTTGTTCATGTATACCCAGATGAACGTAAAAGAAATAACAGAAAATCCTTGAATTATTTTATTTAAAGGCATATTGTCACAGACCACTGACCTATTTAATGGTCTAACAAAGTATTACCTGAACAAAAATAATTTGATTTGTCCCTAAATGTACTTTATTCAACCATCTTCATAACCACCATACTCCATTTATTAATGAGATTTTGTAAACATAATTGAATTATGGCAATGGTCCATAATTCAAAAACTAAAATTGCCGAGAGGGATGACATGCATTTCACTCCATCATGGTTCAGTTAAGGTGATGCGATAGCTAGATTTGGTTTCCAACAATTAATGTAATTTTTATTTATTATCCATTTTTAGACAAATAAGGTCCTTAAATCCGTGATAGTATGCCTTTAAGTAATTTACAGCTGGTAACACAACATCCCAGGCTTTAGTAGATTCGATGTTACACACGTGTCGAATAACAATTAACAAGTTCAGATTATTCTATCATTATTTTACATTTTAAGTGGAAGCTACTGGCCAGCGTGCTCCGCAGATCCAAAGAGTTGCCTTCTCCGCGGGAAGAACCAGCCACCTGCATCTTCAAAACGCTACCAACATCACGTATGACCGCGTCTTCACAAACATCGGCAACGGCTACAACAAAACGAGCGGCATATTTACGGTCCCAGAGGGCGCTGCTGGAACATACGTGTTCATGTTTCACGGACTTGCCCAAAGAAGCGGAAAGTTTTGGTTGGATCTGTATAAGAATTCTGTTTACGTGATCTCAGCGTATGCACACACGAGCCACGAGTTTGGGTCGTCGAGCAACGTAGCCGCAATGGAGCTTCAGGAAGGTGACTACGTCCACATCCAGGGAAGGGGAGACAATCTGCTGTTTGGAAAATCTGATGAGGTGTACAACACATTTAATGGATACCTGCTGTACCCTGCTATCCTTCGACCTAAATATGGAATGTCAAATGTTCTTAATTAATTGTTTTTTGGGTTTTTTAATAACTTTGTGTATTAATTATAGCTAGCTGTACCTGCTATCCTTCGACCTAAATATGGAATGTCAAATGTGCTTAATTAAAAAAAAATTGTTTTAATAACTTTGTTTATTGATCCAAGCTACATTAGTTGTACCTGCTATACTTGGACCAAAATATGGAATGTCAAACATTGTCAATTAAATTTGTTTTGTTTTGGTTTGGTTTCTTAATAACTTTGTTTATTAATTCTAGCTAGTTGTACCCTGCAATACTTTGACCTAAATATGGAATGTCAAATGTTCTTAATTAAATTTGTGTGGGTTTTTTTTTTAATAACTTTGTTTATTAATTCAAACTAAAATTTGTTTTTGTTGAATGTCACCACCAGAGCACATTGATTAATTAATCATCGGCTATTGAACCATTTTATCATAAATAAACTGCATTATCGTATTTGCCGTGTTTTATGTGTTAACCTTCTGACTACTGCAGGAGAGATATCTCGCCCGACGTCACGCCAGTCGACATACTGTACACCGCATACAGTGCATTCCCCAATTCATATTTCACACCCTTCTGACTACTGCAGCCGAGATAGCTCGCCTGACATCACGCCAGTCGACATACTGTACACCGCATACAGTGCATTCCCCAATTCATATTTCACGCTGTTTTGCACAAGATATTCACCAAAAGCGATTTATTAACAGGAAATGGAAGACAAGTCAGCTTCCTGTTTCTTTAGATTTTGTTTTTTTAATGGATTATACCTTGGAATTTTGAGTTGAAAAAGTGGTTTTTCGACAAATATTTTCACTTGACAACAATGTCGGCATGTTGCAGTCATTTTGAGGGATCGATAGCTGATTGTGACAGCTAATTTGATAATAAATTTGATCGTTTTACCAACAACGAAAATCACCGAATGTTGGGATATATATCGTAGTGTTTTTTTGTGTTTTTTTTTGTTTTTTTGTTCAGAAAGCCACTGTTATTGAGAATAATAGACAGAAATACTGGACAGCTGGCTACAAATACCCGTAATTAAGTAAGCGCGATTTTTGGACTAATTTTAATCCACATTAACTGATCTAAAATACAATAAAAATTAGAAAAATACACGGAAATAATACTTATCGATTGAAATATGAACTTTATTTTATGTATTTACAAAACATTTATGTGAATATATGTGAGTAAAAATTATAAACTTGTACCCACTCAACATTTTTTTTTTTTTTTTTTTTAATGAGTTTATTGCCCCCAGATCAGTTGACAGTGTCAAGGTTGGGGAGTCTTGAATCATTGCCTTACAAAAACACATGTATATATTCATACACATACACATATGTACATTCATACATCGCATATTATGAAAGTTAATTTCAATATAGAGAATATATTAAATTAAAATTTATTAATCAATTACATTAATACATTAAATAATTATATTAAAATATACTTTTTTTCCATTATTGTTAAATAGATAACTAAATAAATCATTTTAAATTGCGATGTTTAAAATGTTGATGGTTTTACAATGTTTTTATACACTACTGAAACAACTTCTAGTTAAAATGTATTAATCAATTACATTAATACATTAAATAATTATATTTGTAAAAAACATTCCATTATTGTTAAATAGATAACTAAATAGATCATTGTCACGGGGATCCTATAATACCCGTAACTGAATAAAACATGATTATCCAAATATCTCTCCTAACTGTATATCTATTAGATCTCTCTGTATCGGGCAGTTCAAAACCCGAGTGGCTCGTCTAGGTATGATCAGAGATAAGATCTTATATAAAGTATATATAATATAGCACGTTTAGTTCACTTGAAAACACAACAAAACACAATACACTTTGGAATCTGTATTAATACTACGCTGACAAATGTACTGCCACAGTAGTTAATTAACAACAACAAATAATAACAACCCAGAACTGATCACTTAATTAGTTAATCTCTAGGTGTCTAGTTTACATAATATTCTAATCACTTCACCGTGACACAACACCCACACGGGTGATAATTGAGAAACGCTTCCAGGGGAACTTAATTAATAAAGGAATTACAACTCTATTCCTAACTGGTTAATGTTTAATTAACCTGTAACTACTCATTCAGTAACCTTGTAATACAGACTTAATACTGGTACCTATCACAATAAAGACAATAACCTACAGTTTACCTAGGTCCTCTAGGATGACCGGCTAAGCTTTATTAATTTTAGCACAGTGAAGCCTACAATTTACTTCGTCAGTTTACCGGAAACACTGTCTAAATAATATTGGTATAATACAGTATTAACATATTTTAAGTCACATCAATCACATCAAGGTTATACAACAGAGCAGAAATATATATTTACCAGTCCAAACGGACTACCGTTCCCTGGGAGCCTTCCAATATGTTTCTCCCTGATATCTTTAAAACCCTAGCTATTTATTATAAAAACCGAATATTGCCTGGGGCACATCGCGGTACCGAATACCTACAAGTGATATTTCCACAGCGACCAAGACGGCAATTTTCTCTTAGATGGCCAGACTCACTGTCGCCTAGTCGGTCGTAAAAACCGCACTCGCGGAGGTATTACGTAACTACTGGCCACATGGCCTCTGCACCTGGTCTGGGTGTGTATTGGAACTGCACACGGCCCTCTAAAACAATTAATATCGCCACAGGCGAAAAGAAATTAAGAGCATGTTCCGTCACAATCATTTTAAATTGTAATGTTTAAAATGTTGATGGGTTTTACAATGTTCTTATACACTACTGAAACAACTTCTAGTTAATACATTTAAATTTGTTTAAAAACAATACATAAATATGAATACAATAATGGTTTTGATCTGAGGGGACAGGGGAGAGAATGGACAGATGAAATGAATGGGAAAAAAAAAGAGGAAAGATAAACAGAAACTAAAAAAGAGAGAAAGAAGCATGTATTATTTACTCGTATTGTAGATTAAGATTTGTTTTCTGGTTCTACTGAAGTTTTCGTATATCCAAGCAAACCCAGATTTTCCTTTAGGTTAACAAAATGTGCAGTTATGAGATTGAAGAAAGTAGTATCAATTAATTCTTCAATTTTCAAGCAAAAAGATTCAACCATTTCTCCCAATGTTCATTAAATTTGTCATACTGGCAATTTTTAAAATAAATACATCTTTCTATTTGGAATTTAGTTTTCAGGATATTTTCAATGGCCTTTTTGTGCAAACTTTGTTTAAGTATTTTCATGTTGTAAATGTAATATTTTATACTGACAGTTATCCAGTTTACTACGTATCTTAGATCACCATCTGTCATTCCAAACATAACTACATTTTTGCTTAGTGGATGCAAAGACCAGTTTTTTCAAAAATCAATTTTTTAACTGCTTCCCAAAGGTTTCTTACTTCAATGCAGTCGTAAAAAAGGTGTTGCAATGTCTCCGGTTCATTATTACAAAAAGAGCATTTGTTTGAATCAACATAATGTATCATATGAAGAAAAGTATTAGTAGCCAGAATTCTATGTAACAGTCTGTATTGAAACCACCTTAAAGTTGTATCTTTTAAACAATAGAAAGGTAGAGCATAGTATTTTTCCCACATACAACAGTCGTATGTCAATCCTTTGTTTGCATATTTTATCTGTGACTTTGGAGTTACGTTTTTTTTATTCAACATATTGTACAGATCTTTAACATCCTGCATTTGTGTTCAGTAGAATTTTCATTTTGAAAGGTAAAATTGGAATTTTACCAGAATATTTTGTTATTAATATTGTTTAATGAACGTAGGAAAGATTTTACAGCATTTACTAATGATGCATAATTAAAAAAAATAAAAAATTATGTCATATTTTCTTCTAAACGTTTCAAATACCATAATATTCCCTTCATTGTCGAGTATGTCGTTTATGAAAATTATTTCTTTTTTTATATATTCATTATACAGAAACGGTTTGTAACTTTTTAAGATGTTGGTATTATACCATATTCAGTCCTTGTGTTGTGTTGAGTGTTGAGTACCCACTCAACATGATTTTTGTCAAAAATTAATCCAGTAGTCTAAAGGTTAAATATAATTTAACACTCCAAATTAAAAAGATAGCTTTTATAATGAAGGTTTTAATAACAAAATATTAATTTAAAATTGTTGTCTGATGACCACATATCACCATCTCGCATTAATATGACGTCATATTAAGCACAACCACTATATGTCCCACGTGAGATAGAAATTTCTCTCATCCCCAGGTATATGGGACAGAGCTATCCCATGACCACATATGATGGAGTCTTATATTCTTGCACAGGTTTCTTTCATGGGATAGCTCTGTCCTATATACCTGAGGATGAGACAAATTATGGGTAAGTTAAAATTAAGGTAAAGTAAAATGTCAACTACTGGCCTTGGTGGTGTCTGGTTAAGCCATCGGACATAAGGCTGGTAGGTACAGGGTTCGCAGCCTGGTACAGGCTCCCATCCAGATCGAGTTTTAACGACTCAGTGGGTGGGTGTAAGGCCACTACACCCTCTTCTCTCTCACTAACCACAAACCATTAGGGTAACAACTAACCCACTGTCCTGGACAGACAGCCCAGATAGCTGAGGTGTGTGCCCAGGATAGTGTGCTTGAACCTTAATTGGATATAAGCACGAAAATAAGTTGAAATGAAAATGAAAAAGTCACCTGAAAGCATCTGTTTGCCAGTGCACCTAGATGAGAGCTGTATCATGTCTGTCCGCCTTGTTGCTTCCGCCGCAATATCTGTCGTTCGTATTCCTCTAACAGATCATAGGAATTAAGGTCACGGTGTGGGCGTTCAGCGACTATTTGTCCAATAAGATTTACAGAGTTCTGAAACAAAGTAGAAAACAGGGGTCGAAATATTACAGAGACTGAAATAAATCACGGCCACTAAAAGGAAATTAGTATTTTTAAGGACACCTCAGCCCAATTAAAACTATGGCTGGAGAGAGAGAGAGAGAGAGAGAGAGAGAGAGAGAGAGAGAGAGAGAGAGAGAGAGAGAGAGAGACACAGCTATGATAAATTACTCTCCTACCTTTAAATACTTAACATTTCCCCCATATTTTGTCCACAAACAAATCATGAGAAAAACCATTACATTGCCAGATTCCACAAACTATATTGTAACTAACTATAGTGATACCTGTCTAAACCAGGTCACACAGGGGACCTAATATTTATCCAATTTAGACAGGATTCGGTGTTTAGAGGGTCACATTTTAAAAATTAGAAAATTTGGGACCATGAAACTTGGCAGCTGGTTTCGATGAGATTCCGGTTTGTTCAGGGTCCAGTTTAGACAGCTTTCACTGTGTTTTGTAAATCAAGTTAGAATGAAAAGCTATAACCAGTAACTTTCAGTGTATTACCATCTTGATGAGATTCCAGTTTGTTCAGGGTCCGGTTTAGACAGGTTTCACTGTATTGTAAATCAAGTTAAAATGAAAAGCTATAACCAGTAACTTTCAGTGTATTACCATCTTGATGAGATTCCGGTTTGTTCAGGGTCCGGTTTAAACAGGTTTCACTGTGTATTGTAAATCAAGATAAAATTAAAAGCTATAAGCAGTAACTTTCAGTGTATTTACCATCTTGATGAGATTCCGGTTTGTTCAGGGTCCGGTTTAGACAGGTTTCACTGTATTGTAAATCAAGTTAAAATGAAAAGCTATAACCAGTAACTTTCAGTGTATTACCATCTTGATGAGATTCCGGTTTGTTCAGGGTCCGGTTTAGACAGGTTTCACTGTGTTTTGTAAATCAAGTTAAAATGAAACGCTATAACCAGTAACTTTCAGTGTATTACCATCTTGATGAGGTGTTGCTGCACTTTTTCATCCATGTTTTCAGACTGGAGTCTGCGTGAATAATGCTCCAGAAACCGCCGCCGATGTTTCGCTTCGTCTATTATCTGTTGCTGTTTTCTGTAACACAAAGATCAGTTAGCAGTGCATCCACAGGTACTGGCAAAAAATACAGAGCCCTAAACTGCCAGTCACCAAAATGCAACTAAAGTCTCTTAAAGAAAGAAAGAAAGAAATGTTTTATTTAACGACGCACTCAACACATTTTATTTACGGTTATATGGTGTCACACATATGGTTAAGGACCACACAGATTTTGAGAGGAAACCCGCTGTCGCCACTACATGGGCTACTCTTTCCGATTAGCAATAAGGGATCTTTTATTTGCGCTTCCCACAGGCAGGATAGCACAAACCATGGCCTTTGTTGAACCAGTTATGGATTCACGTTTGCTAATTTGGTGAATGATAGTTTAAAACCTGCTGATGAAAATTTCTATAAATCAGAAATTGTTATTTAAATAATTAATTCCGTATCCACCATAACTGAAGAATTTTAAAAGTCATACCTGCATTTTTTACATTTTAACACATCATGAATTTCCATTTGTGATAGCTGAAAATAAAACAAACACAGTCACATTGTGGTACAATAAAAGTTGAAAATACTATAAACACTACATGCATTCTGTGTCGAATAAGTAAAATTGTTAACTCGTATATCTTTTTTAGGTCACAAACTTGCAGTAAGGAATTTTTAAATTAAAAAAATAATTATGTAAATCATCAAATGTTAGTAAGCAAAAATATTAACAAATTTAATAAGGCCATACAAAATTAATTTAATGATGCTAACTTCAAAGAGACATAACATACACTGTTCTGAGTATCTTTTGTGCAATTGTTTTGTCGAGGGAAGGGGGCGTAATCCAGTTGTAAAGCTCTTGCTTGATGCACGGTTGGTCATGGGATTGATACCTGTTGTTGGGCCCATTGGGCTGTTGCTCGTTCCAGCCAGTGCACCACAACTGGTACATGTATATCAAACGTCATGGTATGTGCTATCCTGTCTACCAAATGATGATTAAAATGGTTACCTGCTATTGACTAAACTATAATTATAGCAATCAACAATAGTTTGTTAAGAAAGAAAGAAAGAAATGTTTTATTTAACGACGCACTCAACACATTTTATTTACGGTTATATGGCGTCAGACATATGGTTAAAGACCACACAGATTTTGAGAGGAAACCCGCTGTCGCCACTACATGGACTACTCTTTCCCATTAGCAGCAAGGGATCTTTTATTTGCGCTTCCCACAGGCAGGATAACACAAACCATGGCCTTTGTTGAACCAGTTATGGATCACTGTTTGGTGCAAGTGGTTTACACCTACTCATTGAGCCCTGCGGAGCACTCAGGGTTTGGAGTCAGTATCTGGATTAAAAATCCCATGCCTCGACTGGGATCCGAACCCAGTACCTACCAGCCTGTAGATCGATGGCCTAACCACGACGCCACCGAGGCCGGTCAATAGTTTGTTAAAGGGACATTCCTGAGTTTGCTTTGCATTGTCAGATGTTTCTGACCAATACAACATTTCTACGATTAAACATACATATTGAATAAATGTTCTTGTTTAGAATATCAGTGTCTGTATATTCAATGTGTTTCTAGTCATCTTATTATTTGTAAGAAGCCCAAACTGGATTTTGTCTTCAAATAATTTTGTATGTACGACAAAAATATATTTTAGGAAATAAAATGAAATTTAACCCAGTACAAATATTAGAATGATCAGAAACACGTTTAATTTACAGCCACTAATATTTTATGCAGAAAAATATATTTGGTATGTAATTACAACCGTTAAAAAGTCTGTTAGTCGATAACATCTTAAACATTGCAGCAAACTCAGGAATGTCCCTTTAACGCCCAATGCCTACAGTAACTGCAATTTTATACTTAGCTATATTTACGTCGTCTTTAAGCTGCACAAAATCAAAATATATCGAAAGTATTCTTTCAGGAAATTATACAGTTTGTTTTAAATGTTTGACTGCGACCTCGCTAAAGTTGGATTTCGTTAATTTTAAGGTCACTAATATTTTATGATTTACAGTAATAATAAGAAAATTAATTTAAAAAATGAGTTGTATGTGTGTTTAAAAGTATATTATTACCCATGTATGGTTAAAAATATCTTGTTACATATTAAAATGACATGTTCCACTAGAACGCCAAGTGGGACGTAACACTTTGATGTCATCAATTAGCACACGTACTGCAACATTACAGGAATGTCAACTAAACGAGTTGAGCGATATAAATTAAGATCGATTAGGCCGGAATTTTTTTTTTACTTGTTTCCTATTACATGCTGGAAAAATATAGGGTAGATAGGTAGGAAAAACATTTTATTTTGGAAAATAATTTTATTTATGGATATTAAATAAAGGTGTTGACTACCGGTATCCAAAATAACCTCTGCATGTATAGAAATGCATTATGTAAACCAACAATACCATTCATCGCAGTGTTATCCCTAGAAATGAAGTAAGGCATGGTAAAGTGATGTTTTGGGGGCATATTTTATGTGCAGTTTTAAATATAAGGCTTTTTTTTCCATTATACAATTTTCAAAAGGACAAAAACCTTATGGCCATTTTATTTTCTATATCTATTTCATAACTTAATTAAAAATAGGAAATATGTAGTACTATCCACATAGGTGTGTTTAAAGGCTTCTTTTTACATGGGCAACTTATAAATTTATAAAAGGCAAGGCATTTTGATTTTGAGGGCAACATGGTGCTAACCTACCTGTGGGAGAGTACATACAAAAGACCCCTTGCTGTTTAATAATAGGCAGAAAGTTTACTCTCATACTAACACTTAACGTCTGTACTGGTCCAGGACAGACTTGGTTGAACCGTAATTGGATAGAAACCAGTAAATAAGTTATAACAATTTCTTTTAAAGAAAACTAAAAAGAAGGGTTCTATATTTATCTGTCCAACAATAACATTTAAAAAAAATGTTATGAATTTTATCTTTCCTAGTGTATCTAAGAAATGGTAGACTTACCAATTTTATAATTTGCATTATCTCGCCTTCATGTAAAATTCTTTAATCTCATTGGTTGTTTGCCGTTGGACAAATCCCTTATCCCCCTGTGGGCGGAGCCAAATTCTCTTATACCCCGTCTGTAATTTCCCAACAGTTTCCAGCCGCCCCAGTTAATGCTAAAGCAATAATTAGATTATAAATAACATTGATAATCAATCAAGTATACATCATTAATTTAATTTTTACTGTAAAATACACTATTTCAATACTTTTAAAAGCTGCAATGTTGAACTCGGCCACCTAATTACGGTCGTGGTGTTATTGTATTAATGCGCGATTAGCAACAGTTGTTTTTTATTTTTAATATTTTAATTTTTTTACTACATACATTTCTGATAAAAAAAAGTTTTTTTGTTTTTTTTAAATTATTAATATCTGTTTCAGACAATTTCATATTACAAACATTTGAAGTTAAAAACTCGTTTATCGATGGAACTATTTTTCGTCACTTGCAAGTGATTTCGTTCGCGTCCGCGTGGTACGGCTCCGTTAATAAATTGTTAACAATTATTGTCTGGCGTTAATTTGATTATTTGGCTATATGGTTTAACATGTCGGCAAGATAAATTCGTTGTAGAAGCATCTCTCGGGGTATATGGCTTTTTATGTACCCTCTGTGTGCTCTTTTACCCCCTCGCCTTCGGCTCGGGGTAAAAGAACACACAGAGGGTACATAAAAAGCCATATACCCCTCGTGATGCTTCTACAACTTATAATGTTAGTTTTATTCTGTATGCATCCAGTATTAAAGTACACACTTGGTTTGAAGCAATCAATTGGTCCAATGAATAGAAATGCAGTACAAATGCTCAGGATGCTCAAACGAATGTTGAAAGGTAGTTTGTTTTATTTAACGACGCCACTAGAGCACACTGATTTTTATCTTTAATATCATCAGCTATTGGACATCAAACACAAACACACAAAATGCATCGAGATCTTACTGACATATTTAATCATTTGATTTGGCAGTAAACTCCATCAGTATCGGTAAACATTCCCTCCCCTAGTTTATCAGAAGGTCACTAAATTTCTACAAGGCCAGTTTGTCGCTGGAGTAAATCATTAAATATAGTTATTATTATTAATCGGAACACCTCGCTACACTAGATGTAGAGTAAATCGGAAAAGATTGCAGATGTTTGTGAAAAACAATTTCCGACTCTTCGCCCGATATCTCACGAAAGTTACCGAACTTCAATTTGAAGGGAAGTAACTCCATCAATCAATTGTTAGAAGAAAACATTTCGTGGCTAACGGGTCGCCAATAAAACTAAATTTGTGACAGTAAAACCACTGATATACGTCCGCAAATCGGAAGACACAGTAGGGTTATCCCCTAAATGACACCAAATTAGTGCTTGTGATAGTTTTGGAATGTTTTCGTGGAAATCGTTGTTATATCAAAAAAACATTTTTGGATATACAAAAAAGGTTTTAGGGTCTGCAGGTTTAAATTAGGGTTGGTCGGGTAACCAGAAACAAACAATATTTTATGATAGGCCTTATGGGTAATAAATAGGAGATTAAACTCGCTATCATCTTACTAAAGCTCGTGACAAATGAAAATTATTTCACTCGGGACATAAACATGATACGAAACAGAAGCTCGTTTAATATCCTATAATATACATGTACCTTCTTCATATGTTCCATTATGTTGGCGAGTTTTAGTCTCTCAAGGATTGCTGGGTTCAATCCGTATGTTTCAAGAGGAATGGGACGAGCAGGTTTCTTCTTCTTTCTAGTGCCTTTCTCGAATTCAGACAGGATATCTTTTTCTGAAAATGTCCGATGGTTACACAATTATGAACATTTCCACAATATGTGTGTATTCAAGTCACCAAGTTATTATATTCTGCACTGTAAAATGCATACGTACTGGTTTGTGCGCTATATGCTGGTATACTGAGCTATGTTATTATACGAGTACTCTGAGTTAAATGTGTCAAAGTTTAAAATTTGTTTTGGTTAATGACACCACTAAAACACATTGATTTATTAATCATCGGCTATTGGATGTCAAGCATTTAATAATTGTGTCAGTCTTAGAGAAAGAAAGAAAGAAGTGTTTTATTTAACGATGCACTCAACACATTTTATTTACGGTTATATGGCATCAGACATATGGTTAAGGACCACACAGATTTTGAGAGGAAACCCGCTGTCGCCACTACATGGGCTACTCTTCCGATTAGCAGCAAGGGATCTTTTATTTGCGCTTCCCACAGGCAGGATAGCACAAACCATGGCCTTTGTTGAACCAGTTATGGATCACTGGTCGATGCAAGTGGTTTACACCTACCCATTGAGCCTTGCAGAGCAATCACTCAGGGTTTGGATTTGGTATCTGGATTAAAAATCCCATGCCTCGACTGGGATCCGAACCCAGTATCTACCAGCATGTAGACCGATGGCCTGCCACGACGCCACCAAGGCCGGTCAGTCTTAGAGATTCTAAATATCTTCTGGCCCAACATCATATCCAATGAAGAACTCCATAAACAAACCTAGCTCCACACAGTCATTGGTATCAGAGATCAAGCGCCGAAGATGGCGGTGGATTGGCTACGTCCTCAGAATGCCTCAAACAGCCCTACCAAGAGTGGCACTCCGATGGACCCATCCTGGAAAAAGGAAACAGGGAAGACCGAAAGAAACATGGAGGAGGACAGTAGAGAAGGAAATCCGAGAGGGCAGTCTGAGCTGGGGGCTGCTGGAGCTGCTGGCAAAAAGACAGGCAGCAGTGGCGATCTCTGGTTACAGCCTTATGGGCTTCTTAGCATGAACGGGATTGAGTAAGAAAGAGAGAAAACATTGAACTCATGGACCACAATATGAGGAACATCCCAACACACTGATAGTGTATGGTGCCAGCATGGAAGAGAGAAAACTTTCCAGTTATTAAAGAGACTGTGCCAGGAATTATCAAGAAAGATATTCAGACAGATGTGGAAAGAAGAGCCCTTACCCTAGATTATATACTGTAGATCCTGAAATTAACACGTCCCTTAATTAATGCGAGTGACGGTGGGCAGACTAAAATACGACATGAGTGGCCTCCCTTTGAAATATTAACTTTCCTAACACTTTTTGGTTAAATCCAAGTTACAGGTGTCTTCAATGAGATCAACTCACTAACATGTCTGTGTACACATCAGTTAACCCGTTTAGTCCCTATTGTTTTTTGTGAGATCAATGCAAAGCATATTTTTGTGGCAGTCATTTATGCAACGTGTATACATGTAGTTACCTAAATCTGGCTAAACATTAGCATACATGTACCATTACAACTGTATGTCAACACAGTTGCAGGGAACTTGAACAGTAAAGACAAACAAAAGATTGACCACAATATTAGCATGCTAAAACCCATTCACGTGCGATGAGTCATGTTGGCTCTTGACAAGATGGCCAAAGACCCTGTAATTGTCACACATGGATAGCAGCTTTCTGGACTATTGGACAATTAGTCTGTCTCATCTATGATGAATTGTGCTCCAGTTGTTTTATAATTGTATTAGAATTTTGATCTTTGTTTGTTTTAATAGTGTGTGACACATAACTTGCTGGACTATTCGACAATTAGTCTGTCTCACCTGCAATGAATAGTGGATACATGCATATACTGATGACCAGCTGAGGAAGCAACCAAAAATAGTTGGGGTGGGATCCAAATGGAACTTAAAAATTAAAAAAAAAGAGAAGAAACTGCAAACAAACATTTAACACTGAGACAAAGACATGTGGGTTTTTTGGGTGTTTTTTTTGACATTACAAACATGGATGATAATGAGAGGAATGGTGAAGCTGCAGTATTTCCATTTGAAGTTAAAGATGGCAAAAAGGTTTGAATGTCCATTGCAACAGGAAAGTACTCCACCAAATCCACGGCAGAAACAGAAAAATCTCTTTTGTGCTGGGGTGTCATTAAACATTCATTCATTCATTCATAAGCTCTGAGAATTGCAGCAACAAAGCTGATCAGCCACACAGAGCTCATACACAGGAAAGTTGTCGTATTCTCAGATGCTCTCTCGTTCTTCCAAGCTCTCAAAGACCCCCAAAACAGAGACATGAATGAACTTTGCTAGTACTCTTTCTGCACTAAGCTGCGGCACTGAAGAAACAACAATGCCGTGGATAGCATCACAATGCAACATCGTAGGAAATGAGGAAGCAGATAAGATAGCAAAAGGAGGAGGAAAACTGGTCCAAGATGAACCCCAGATCACATATGAGGAGATGAAGGCTACTGTAAAGGGAACATACAAAACACGATAGCTCCAACAACACTCAGACCATAATAGGAGAGACAGTTACTACAAACTTTCAAGAGATGGTATGGTCAGATGATGACACGGCGGAGAACAGGCCACTGTAGACTCAAGTATCACATGTACACAACATTCAGAGTGGCAGAAACCGGAACATGTGATTGTGGCACAGCCGCCATGACTGTTGATCATTTCCTGCAGCATTGTCCCCAGACTGGCCTCGGTGGCGTCGTGGTTAAGCCATCGGTCTACAGGCTGGTAGGTACTGGGTTCATATCCCAGTCGAGGCATGGGATTTTTAATCCAGAGCCCGACTCCAAACCCTGAGTGAGTGCTCCGCAAGACTCAATGGGTAGATGTAAACCACTTGCACCGACCAGTGATCCATAACTGGTTCAACAAAGGCCATGGTTTGTGCTATCCTGCCTGTGGGAAGCGCAAATAAAAGATCCCTTGCTGCTAATCTGAAGAGTAGCCCATGTAGTGGCGACAGCGGGTTTCCTCTCAAAATCTGTGTGGTCCTTAACCATATGTCTGACACCATATGACCGTAAATAAAATGTGTTGAGTGCGTCGTTAAATAAAACATTTCTTTCTTTCTTTCTTTGTTCCCAGTGCCAGGACCGGAGGAAAGCAGTCTGATCTTCAGATGAACCCCTGAAGGAGAAGCTATTCGACCACAAGGAAAACGTTTAGCAACACCACTAGAGCACATTGATTTATTAATCATCATCTATTCGATGTCAAAGATTGGTAATTTTGAAATGTAGTCTTAGAGAGGAAACCCGCTGCATTTGTTTTCATTAGTAGCAAGGGATCTTTTATATGCACCATCCCACAGACAGGATAGCACATACCACAGCCTTTGATATATCAGTCGTGGTGCACCGGCTGGAACGAGAAATAGCCCAATAGGTCCACCAACTAGGATCAATCCCAGACCGACCGCGCATCAAGCGGGTGCTTTACCACTGGGCTATGTCCCGTGCTATCCCAAGGAAAAACCTGCAGCGCACAGCAGCATTTGTTCCGAGCTACCGGGGTCTCCGTCTGAGAATTCGAAAAAGAAGAAGACAGGAAACCCGACCACTTTAGTGTTTACTAGGCGAGTGCTTTACCACTGGGCTATGTCCCGCTCCATCAAAGACTTAAAGGAAACATGTCACGTAAACCATATTTGGCACCAACCATGTACAATTAATTATAAATTGAATCACCTAAAAAAATTTTTTATAAAAAATTAATTACTTAAAATATCTCCATAAAAGAACCCCAGATACGAGCTCTTAGCGGAAATTGCCGATCTTTAATGAGCAAGGCGATCACGTGGTCCGTGACGTCAGAGACGAGACGCTTGATCTGAAAAGCCTTACACTTAGCATTAGTCGGTACCGCTCACAAAGAATCCAAGACTAGCAGAGCTTACCAAAAAAAATGAATGTTCGTTCGCAAAACATTTTGCCATATCAGTTTGAGCCGTTGGTAAATGAAGAAAGACACATATTTATTAACAACAGTGATACGGAAGAAGAAACGGATAGCGAGTCGGAGGGTGGAGGGTGCCAGGCCCATACCAGACGGCAGATTTGGCGATCTTGGCTGGTAAGTTGTGGACGGTAATGACTATTAGTAGGATTACCTACCTTTTGTTTGTACCGCTTGTACGCGATTTTTGTATTACGTTTGTCATTTATTATACTTCTTTTATTTCTGTTGAAGTTGAAAATTAAATGAATACGCGACATCAGCGTCGGTTGTCAGAACCTTCAAACGGTGTCCGACCACGTATACGGTATAGGGCCTAAGTTATATAAGTTATACTGTTATAGGACAATTGTTTTTTTAAATTGCACACAACAATAGTATTTTTTTTGTTAGTCCCAAAACATTTACTTTTGTTCTTACGTGAACCCAAATTGAAATTATTTACAATTTAAATTTTTCTGAAAGAAAGCCTTTTCCCCACCCCATCGTTTGTTGCTTTTGTTAGTTTTTATTTTATTTTTTAAATCATATATACATGTATTCAGTGTCTCTCTCCCCCCCCCCCCCAATATATAAAATTTGGGGTGGGGAGAGGGAGGCCATGCCCCACCC
>NC_054711.1:29804961-29859961 GCF_016097555.1 Gigantopelta aegis
CCTACTTTACTTGAAAGTTAATACATTTTACTAAATAACAGTAATACTCAAATATGTCACCTAAAGTCTAAAAACACTAACATTGAGGGGTTGGGGCAGGATATTCATATTTACAAAATAGACTTAACTGCAACATTTACCCAAAAAATGCCATTGGCATGGCCAATAGTAGTGTATTTACTAGCCCAACGTTGAATATTACTAGCCATGGAAGTGGGGCTACCATATATCCTTCACTGGAGAAATGTTGGTTTATATATTCCAATACATGTTTGATACCTGTATCTGTTAATGAATACAAAAGATTTTTAGCAGCACATATTGTATTTGAACAATTCTTTGACACAATACTAATTGTATGTGTACACCAGTTTGGATTCATAAAATGGATGTATTTGGTATGAATACAATATTCTGTAAATTGGTGGATTATCAATAATTAACTTTCTGGTCAAAACATAGAATTAATTGATAATAGTATTTTTGTATAGATCTACATAAATCCATGTTAAATATTCCCCCGGAACATACAGTTTCTCTCTTTCCGATTCGTGCTGGTGAGAGCAAAAATATTGAAAATAAAAGTAATTTCTTTTAGGTACACGTGCATTATCTAGTCGTTAAGAGGGAAGGTAACCCTAATATTTATAAGTATTATGTGTCAAAGGAAAGTCCTAAAATTATCAAATTACTGTGTAATTATTGATAATGAAAAAACCCAAACACTTCTATTGGAAGTTGGGATGGAAGTATTTCGACATGCACAAGAAAATGAAATGAACAGATAAACTTACCTCAGCTCGTCTTCGTTTAGCATATGCCCCTCGTGATGTTTTTGGCGTCTTGGCTCTTCTGGTGCTAGTAATAGGTGAACATCAGGGATAGCTGTTACAAATAATTTTGCTCTAGCATTACGATATCCGTAACTTTCTTTCGTTGCTGGAAAAGTCTCGTAATTTGAAGGTGAAAAATGTACGGAACACAAAGTACTATACGGCGTTGGTGTCCAATCTTTTCTTTTACAATAAAATATCCACGCCTTTCTTCGAATACAATCCTTTGGAAAACCGAAAAAAGATATCCCGATCCTTTAAACTGTTTATTTTGACACCCAAAGGCCGCACAGTACGGCATTGTTGGGCTCTGAAAAGATCATACGCCCCTTACTCCATATATAAACAATGAAAGAGTATAGCGGCTCTGACGTCACTTCCGGTTTTTTCCGAAAGCTTACGGAAAAATATGCATAAATCATACTTTGATACTGATCGGTGTAATTTCTTCGTTTTAAGATAACTACACGCATTTTATTGTTATAAACTTATTTGTATATTATTTTTATATCATTTTGTTTTTAAAATGAGCTATAATGTGGTTACGTGTCATGTTTCCTTTAACTGCTACTCCATGTTATCTACTGTCTGTAGTTCCGCTCCATCAAAGATTAACTGCTACTCCATGTTATCTACTGTCTGTTTAAACTTACTGTCTGTAGTTCCGCTCCATTACTGTCTGTAGTTCCGCTCCATCAAAGACTTAACTGCCACTCCATGTTATCTACTGTCTGTAGTCCCGCTCCATCAAAGACTTAACTGCCACTCCATGTTATCTACTGTCTGTTTAAACTTACTGTCTGTAGTTCCGCTCCATCAAAGACTTAACTGCCACTCCATGTTATCTACTGTCTGTTTAATCTTACTGTCTGTAGTTCCGCTCCATCAAAGACTTAACTGCCACTCCATGTTATCTACTGTCTGTTTAACGTTACTGTCTGTAGTTCCGCTCCATCAAAGACTTAACTGCCACTCCATGTTATCTACTGTCTGTTTAAACTTACTGTCTGTAGTTCCGCTCCATCAAGGACTTAACTGCCACTCCATGTTATCTACTGTCTGTTTAAACTTACTGTCTGTAGTTCCGCTCCATCAAGGACTTAACTGCCACTCCATGTTATCTACTGTCTGTTTAAACTTACTGTCTGTAGTTCCGCTCCATCAAGGACTTAACTGCCACTCTATGTTATCTACTGTCTGTTTAAACTTACTGTCTGTAGTTCCGCTCCATCAAGGACTTAACTGCCACTCTATGTTATCTACTGTCTGTTTAAACTTACTGTCTGTAGTTCCGCTCCATCAAGGACTTAACTGCCACTCCATGTTATCTACTGTCTGTTTAAACTTACTGTCTGTAGTTCCGCTCCATCAAGGACTTAACTGCCACTCCATGTTATCTACTGTCTGTTTAAACTTACTGTCTGTAGTTCCGCTCCATCAAGGACTTAACTGTCACTCCATGTTATCTACTGTCTGTTTAAACTTACTGTCTGTAGTTCCGCTCCATCAAGGACTTAACTGCCACTCTATGTTATCTACTGTCTGTTTAATCTTACTGTCTGTAGTTCTGCTCCATCAAAGACTTAACTGCCACTCCATGTTATCTACTGTCTGTAGTTCTGCTCCATCAAAGACGTAACTACCACTCCATGTTATCTACTGTCTGTTTAAACTTACTGTCTGTAGTTCCGCTCCATCAAAGACTTAACTGCCACTCCATGTTATCTACTGTCTGTTTAAACTTACTGTCTGTAGTTCCGCTCCATCAAGGACTTAACTGCCACTCCATGTTATCTACTGTCTGTTTAAACTTACTGTCTGTAGTTCCGCTCCATCAAGGACTTAACTGCCACTCCATGTTATCTACTGTCTGTTTAAACTTACTGTCTGTAGTTCCGCTGTTTAACTGATTAATTTTCTTTCTGCAATATGACACCAAGACAGGATCTTCACGAACATCTGAAATCAACCAAGTGAATTCAATAACTTTAGATAATAAAGATATATAATATCCCAGGCATAGGTCCGTGGGAAGGTGCTGTAAATGCACCCCCACACCCCCACCCCACTCTAAAATTTGGAATGCCCCCCAAAAAATCCAGAAGCTAGCAGCTTAATGAATGTACTTGTTTGTTTTCATCAAGAGAACACCTATTATCTTGGTTGGTCTGAAATTTTGGGTAATGTCATTTGAAAACGATTTTTATAATGAGATTAAAAAGAGTCTTGAGTCTGTAACAAATTACTATTAATTAATCATTATCTGTGACATCATGCTATTGTTACCGGCCTCGGTGGCGTCGTGGTTAGCCCATCAGTCTACAGGCTGGTAGGTACTGGGTTCGGATCCCAGTCGAGGCATGGGATTTTTAATCCAGATACCGACTCCAAACCCTGAGTGAGTGCTCCGCAAGGCTCAATGGGTAGGTTGCACCGACCAGTGATCCATAACTGGTTCAACAAAGGCCATGGTTTGTGCTATCCTGCCTGTGGGAAGCGCAAATAAAAGATCCCTTGCTGCTAATCGGAAAGAGTAGCCCATGTAGTGGCGACAGCGGGTTTCCTCTCAAAATCTGTATGGTCCTTAACCATATGTCTGACACCATATAACCGTAAATAAAATGTGTTGAGTGCGTTGTTAAATAAATGATTTCTTTCTTTCTTTCATTGAATGGACATGTAGAGATAGTAATGTATTTATGTAGAATACAACGTACATTGTCAGACTAAATCAGAAATCATACATTGTCATGTAGATCACACATTTAGCATCCAATAGCCGATGGTAAATAAATCCATGTGCTCTAGTGGTGTCGTTAAACAAAACAAACTTTAATCACACATTTAGCACGTGTATCACACTTAATGCCAGCCATCCACTGCTGAGAATTGACTAGTTCAGATTAGGTTAGTAAGGATCCTGTCTTTTATTTTATTAGTTTTGTAAATAGGTTTTTTTTTTACCATTTTAACCAATATTTTAATTAAATAAAAAAAAAAAAGAGTAAATATTTTAAATGAATAATGAATTATGTTTGTAAAAAATAACTAACTCTTCATTACGGGGTACATGAATTATTTATCACAAATCCACACCTCCTCGTACATTCTTCACTAAACATGTACCAGGGTTCCAGCTGGAAAATTTTCATTAATAGCCAAAGTTGAAGCCAAATGTTTACTTTTATAGCCACGATATAAATTTTATAGCCAAAAGAGCGGATTGAAAATTTTAATATTTATATTTGTGTAATTTATTCTCAAATTCATGTGGTGTATTTGTCCTAGTGAGCAATTTATTTGTAATTCTTTTCAGCTTTTCTTGAACTGCTTTTTAAATGACCCATTCAGATTGTTAACAAACTATAATTATGAAATAAAAACAACCCGAGGTAAAGTGTATATGTTTAAATTTTATTTGTGTCAAAAAGCTATATTTACCTGTGATGGAACATCATATTTCTTGTATACAAAAAAAAAAGTTTGTTTTATTTAACGACGCCACTAGAGCACATTGATTTTTAATCTTATCATCGGCTATTGGACGTCAAACATATGGTCATTCTGACACTGTTTTTAGAGGAAACCCGCTGTCGCCACATAGGCTACTCTTTTTTACGACAGGCAGCAAGGGATCTTTTATTTGCGCTTCCCACAGGCAGGATAGCACAAACCATGGCCTTTGTTGAACCAGTTATGGATCACTGGTCGGTGCAAGTGGTTTACACCTACCCATTGAGCCTTGCGGAGCACTCACTCAGGGTTTGGAGTCGGTATCTGGATTAAAAATCCCATGCCTCGACTGGGATCCGAACCCAGTACCTACCAGCCTGTAGACCGATGGCCTGCCACGACGCCACCGAGGCCGGTCTCTTGTATACAAATCGCGATTCCGTTTGTACTTGGTTGGTCGCGGCATTGTGTTGTAATCACTGGCGGTCCCGCAACGCTCAGCGTCACCACGTGATAACTGTGATTAAAGATTGCATTTGAACGAGCATTTGATTTACTAGAACAATGTTTTAAAATTAAACCTAAACAATGATACAAAATGCAAATTATCTTGGTAGATAAAACATCAGAACATAATTCGATGTGAAACTTAAATAAAAAATTGTGGACCCGCATATCTGGCGTTTTAATAGGTTATATCGAGCTTACGCAAACTGAAATAAATATATTCATACGAATGAAGTACTCGATCGAACAGAGCCCTGTATGTAGATTTTATTCGTGAGGAATCGTTAACGATTTGAATGGTTCATGATTCACTGCATCCACATTTTATTTTATTAAGGGCAAGGGTTCCGCGCGTATATATTTTTTGGAATGGCGGCGACATTAAATATATATATATATATATATTAGGAAAATAAGATAATCCGAATTTCGGGAAACATTGGTTGAAAAAAATAAAACGCCATTTTGTATCGCCTGATTGACCAGATTATAGCCAAATTTGTGATAATTCGCCAATTGGCGACAATGGCAAACGGCAGCTGGAACCCTGTGTACATGTACTTACATTTCTTCTGTGGTATTCTGTGAACGTCAGGTTTCTTTTTCTTGAGTTGTTCACACATTCTGTTGATAAATTCCTCCCTCTCTTCCTGGGCCTCCGCAGCAGTCAACTCGGCTTCCTGGCAACAAATTATCAAGGGAGAACTTAAATTGTCTCTAAAGTTTGTTTTGATTAACGACACCATTGGAGAACATTAATTAATTACAAATGTAATCATCGGCTATTGGATGTCAAACATTTGGTAATTTTGACATATACTGTAGTCTTAGAGAGGAAAAAAAGAAGTTTTGTTTTGTTTAACGACATCACTAGAGCACATTGATTAATTAATCATCGGCTATTGGATGTCAAACATTTGGTAATTTTGAAGTGTATTCTTAGAGAGGAAACCTGCTACATTTTTCCATTAGTAGCAAGGGATGTTTTATATGCACCATCCCACAGACAGGATAGCACATACCACGGCCTTTGATATACCAATTGTGGTGCATTGACTGGAATGAGAAATAGCCCAATGAGCCCATATAACCATAAATAAAATGTGTTGAGTGCGTCGTTAAATAAACCACTTACTTCCTTTCCTATTATCTGTGAGGTTTATAACCATACATTGTATGTCCAATGCCATATAACCGTAATAAAAATGTGCTGACATTGAATATTGAAAATCTGTGCGACCCATTTATTGGTTAAGCAGAAATAAATCTAGGTAACACATTTCCCTTTTGTGCAACCTGTTATATACAAGTAAATAGTGTTCTCCAAATGTTGCTCGTAAAAAATTACGTTACGCAAAATTAAGATTTGTGTGAGCGACACGCGAAAGAAATGATTGTTCTCGCAATTGCAGAGGCCTGGTTGAGTGTGTTGATAAATTAAACATTTCTTCTTTCCCTCACTAAAACACATGTCTTTACAGACGTACATGTATAAAGAAGATAACAAAAAAAAGAAGATAAAAAACCGAAGATAAAAAATAACTCACTGATATTTCTCGAATGTCTTTTGTCCGTATCCTAAAGCTGTCCGTATAACTGTCAGATGGTTCAAATGTGTCATCATAACTGGATCTCGTTTCTACTGACCTACAACAGAAAATAACACAAAATAAAAAGTGTCCTCATCACTGGTTCTCATTTCTACCGACCTACAACAGAAAATAACACAATAACGAATACAGCAGTTTTTCGTGTTTGCCAAATTTAATCTCAATATCTTCAGGTATTTCAAAAAAAAAAAAAAAAAAAAAACCTGTCAGGAAAACAAATATTTATACCTCCTAAATTCAAGGGCCATAACTCTGTCAAAAATGGGTCTGTGATAGTACACGATAAAGCTATATTCAAAAGTTAAGCTCAATAACTCAAGGCATTGTGAAAATAAACATCTGAAAAACTATATGTGGGACAGACAGATGGACGGACAGACAGACAGACAGACAGACAGACAGAAGGATGAAGATGAAAGCTATAGTCCCGTCATGTTGGACCCGTAAGAGACTAACAAGCAGGTAATGTGGTAATCTCCATTTTCCTCTCTGGTTTTAGAGTCAACATACCAACTTTTGTAAAAAAAAAAAAAAAAAAAAAAAAAAAAAAAAAAAAAGTTTGTTTGTTTTGTTTAATGACACCACTAGAGCAAATTGATTTATTAATGATCGGCTATTGGATGTCAAACGTATGGTTATTTTGACACAGTCAACAGTAAATCTACTACATTTTTTCATTAGTAACAAGGGATCATTTATATGCACCATCCCACAGACAGGATAGCACATACCACGGCCTTTGATATACCAGTTGTGGTGCAGTGGCTGGAACGAGAAATAGTCCTATGGGCCCACCAATGGGGATCGATCCTAGACTGACCAAGCATCAAGTGAGCGCTTTACCTGCCGCAACGAAGATGGAACCTATAGTCCCTCCGGTTGAGCTGGTAAGGGACCAACAACAGCTAGTGTGGCAATCTCTATTTTCCTCTTTGGTTTCAGAATCAACGTACCAAGTTTTGTAAAATTTCTTCTTTTAAAATAAAAAAACGGCCTCGGTGGCGTTGTGGTTAGGCCATCGGTCAACAGGCTGGTAGGTACTGGGTTCGGATCCCAGTCGAGGCATGGGATTTTTAATCCAGATACCGACTCCAAACCCTGAGTGAGTGCTCCGCAAGGCTCAATGGGTAGGTGTAAACCACTTGCACTGACCAGTGCTCCATAACTGGTTCAACAAAGGCCATGGTTTGTGCTATCCTGCCTGTGGGAAGTGCAAATAAAAGATCCCTTGCTGCTAATCGGAAAGAGTAGCCTATGTAGTGGCAACAGTGGGTTTCCTCTCAAACGCTGTGTGGTCCTTAACCATATGTCTGACGCCATATAACCGTAAATAAAATGTGTTGAGTGCGTCGTTAAATAAAATATTTGTTTCTTTCTTCTTCTTTTTTTTAAAAGATACACTCTGCAGATAGATCACCTGTCAAAACTATAAATGTCTTCCTTCTGCAGACTTTGGGAGTCTTCGTAATCCGATTCTTCTCTCAGTGTTTCTAGCATCCTCACTCGCATGGAACCCGTCGCGGCGGAGTGTGTGGCTGGGGTGTCGACCGTCGAGGGTTCGAACGTCTCCGAGTACGAATACTGGTCACTCGTCGTGTCCTGCGAGTCATCGACAAAGCTAAGCTCGCTGCGGTACGACTGCGTGTCGGAAAACGAAGAAGAGTCGCCATCGTCGTCAGTGTTTTCATGTTCTGTGTAACTCCCACAGCTATCATCTGAAACAAAGAAAGTTAAAAGTAAAAGTTTGTTTTGTTTAACGACACAACTAGAGCATGTTGATTTATTAATCATCGGCTATTAGATGTCAAACATTTGATACATTTCACAGGTACATCTTGTTGGTGGGCTATTTTTTTTTCCAACCAGTGCACCACGACTAGTATATCAAAGGCTGTGGTATGTGTTATCCTGTCTGTGGGATGGTGCATATAAAAGATCCCTTAATTGCTACTAAATTACAAAAGAGAGGATTGAAACCTGTTACATTTTTCCATTAGTAGCAAGGGATCTTTTATATATGCACCATCCCAAAGACAGGATAGCACATACCACGGCCTGATATACCAGTCATGGTGCACTGGCTGGACAGAGAAATAGCCATGTGTCCACTGACAGGGATCGATTCCAGAGCGACTGCACATAAAGCAAGTGCTTTACCCGTGGCTACTCATCCCACCCCATTAGTAAACAATGTAACAGGATGGAGATATGAGATTGTGAGTTTATTAAAACAGTTACTATAGTTACATGTATGTTTTGAGTTTTACATAATTAGCAAACATGGTTAGCAGATGAATAGGCAAGATTGTGACATTATTATTATACATACTGAATGTGAGATCTTTATTGTACTTAAATGATGAAAAGGTGTAACTGTGGCTTAAAATAAATATACTCAACAAAATGTATTTAAACAACAATTTAGAGAGAATAAAATATAAGTATTTCTTATGGCCCAATGTATTAACAAAGAAAGAAATGTTTTATTTTACGACACACTCAAAATATTTTATTTACGGTTATATGGCATCAGATATATGGTTAAGAACCAGACAGATAATGAGATAGGAAACCTGCTGTTTCCACTTCATGGGCTACGTTTTTTGATTACCAGCAAGAGATCTTTTATATGCACCATCCCACAGACAGGGCAGTACATACCACATCCTTTGATATACCAGTCGTGGTGCACTGGCTGGAACGAGAAATAGCCCAATGGGCCCACCGACAGGGATCGATCCCAGACCAACCACACATTGAGCGAGCACTGTACCACTGTCCCGCCCCCTCCCCCCCCCCCCCCCCATGCATTAACAAATGCTAGCCAAATTCGCAGTTTTGTAGTTTTCATAAATATATGAAAAACTCATTGTGTGCATCTGAGTAGTTAATAGTCTAAAACTCCTTAAACAGTTAAGAAAAGAATTTTCTTAAGTTTCTATAATGCTTTCTTGATTGCTAGCTACGGCAGTGATGACAAATTAAACCTTGTAACTGGAAAATATCAAATGCATGCCACTGTAAAAACATATCATCATTGCTTTGGCTATGATTTGTGAGAATTTAAAGACTTTCAAAGACATAAAAAAAAAAAAAAAAAAATTCAAAGATTTTCAAGGAATATAGACCGCTACGAACCCTGGATACTGGCCCTTAATTAATGTTGTCGAGTATACAGGCTATTTTCACAAAAAGGGGCAAATAATGGTCAAGACATTGCAGGGCCCATGCTTACAAAACTTAAAGTCTCGACTTGAGTAAAGTCCAGACTTTAACGTAATGCTATTTGAATGGCGTTAAAGTCTGGACTTTATTAAAGTCTAGACTTTAAGGTTTATAAGCATGGGGCCAGGTCCAATATATTTTCCATGAAACAACATGCATATAATGTAAATAAACAGGGATGCAAATAAAAAGCATCATCACTTGATGCACTGGATATGATATTTGACCATGTGTATGCATTAGAAAAGCTTGTTCACAGTTGTTAAAAATTATAAACCCAAAATGTCCACTCCGTTTTTGTGTACAAATTAGCACATGGAATCGTAAAACTCCCTAAAATACTAGGTGTTTGCCTTTAAACTGCAAAATGTAAGTAAACCACTCACAAATACATAAGTTTCGTAAATTTCAATTTAAAATATTAAAATAAAATTACACTGTATACAATAAGTTGCACCTTTAAAAAAAAATTATTATTGTCTTTACCATTATATTATCTACAAAAAGGACCAAAATTTTTATTAATTTAAAAGTTATCCACCAGATGGCACTGTCACATCTAGGTCAAGCTTAGATTAACATGTACATGTAGGTACATGAATACTAGCTGGGTATCTTTATAGGCAAGTTATTTTTAATTGTTAAAACACTTTTTTCAATGTCTGTCTTTACCGTTTAATAAAGTATCCTGGAAGCACGAGAAATCCATCATTTATATTTTCTCATTCAGTGAATCTGTTTTTAAAAAAACAATTTGCATGATTGCATTACTGAATTAAGTACAATGTTGCATTACTGAAGTACAATGTTGCAGATAGCACAAATACCATGACATGTCATGTGTCTTATTTACAGTTATAATTTTTGTCTATGCTGAATAATGGAAAAGACAGATTTGACACTTTTTCACATGCAACTGCAAGTCTTCTAGATTATGGTAGCCCCACTCCCATGACTAGTGCTATTTAGTGTTGGGCTAGTAAATAACTACTATTGCCATGCCAGACAGGGCTTCTAGATTATGGTAGCCCCACTCCCATGACTAGTGCTATTTAGTGTTGGGCTAGTAAATAACTACTATTGCCATGCCCGACAGGGCTTCTAGATTATGGTAGCCCCACTCCCATGACTAGTGCTATTTAGTGTTGGACTAGTAAGTAACTACTATTGCTAGTAAAAAAGAAATAAGTCAAATGTTGCAGTTACGTCTATTTTGTAAATATGAATAGCCTGCCCCTACCCCCACCCCCAATGTTAGTGTTTTTCAGCTCTGTCTCGATCCGTCTTTAGATGACATACCTGATTATTACTATTATTTAGTAAAATTGTATTAACTTAAAGTAAAGTAGGGCTAGTGAATATTTAATTGTGGCTAGTAAATTTTTTTAAAGTACTGATCCCATGGCTAGTTGATTTAAAAAAAAATGAATTCTAGAAGCCCAGAATCATCCAGTCTAGCATTACATCTTATATATATTATATATATATAAGAGTTGGTATAAATTTTAAGTGCTCCTACTGGCAGTAACTAGTGGGAATTTCCCTATTAGCTCTCATACTGACAGTCTGTGGTTCGATTCCCCTAAGTGGAGGTTGATTTTTCTGTTACATTTGAACCGTGTTTTAAAATAATATATGTGTACTGAATGTAGTTTAAAGCACTGTTCACATACATGTATATGCCTCTAATAGTGACAATTATAGATATCCATATACATTTATAAAAGCATTTACCATTATTAATTTTCTTTGCTATATTAATAAATTAACGGTAAAGACAATTGTTTACTATTATGCCTAAAGGATAAAAACAGAAAAACGAATATATTTCTATGTACACTTTAATAATTTAGTTTTGCTACTTGAAATTATGTACCACTGAACATATCTGCTTTAAATTTTACTATTAAAGACGTGAACAACTACTTTTTTTTCTTTTTTTTTAATTCTTTACCGTTATATTTGCCCCCTTTTTGTGAAAATAGCCCATATATGCATATACAATTTTACTTGGTTCGGCAGCAGAAATTCTAGTCTTTTCTTCACAGGTGCTGGCAGTGCTGGAATATGAATATGTTCCATTATAAGACTCTGTTCTGGTTGAAGAATATGAAGAAGGAATTCTCTGGCTGCTGTCACGGTATGTACACGTATCTGAATCATGTACAGATCTCAATGTTCTTTCTGATGATGTTCCCGTACTATGGAATGCCCGACTTTCTGAATCTGATTCTGAATTTCCTGACTGTGCACTCTCCTCTTTCCTCGTCCACAATTCTTCTAAACTTTCTGAACTCGAGATGGACGAAGATGTTTCAAATGTATCTGAATATGAAGCCGGTTTATTGGATATTATTGAAGACATTCTGCTAATTCTGTTTTCTGTACAGGAGAGCACTGAGCTAAAATCTGTACCCTAGAACAGAAAAATAGCTTACATAAGCATACGACTGATAAACGGGACTTACATTCAGCTTTGTTCTCTGTGCAATTACAATTGTTTCAGCTGGTAAAATATTAAAGATTTGTGGAACATTTTCTGATTAAAATTTCCTATATTTATTTCTTATTTTTGTATGCAATTAAAGGCATATTGTCACGGACCACTTACCTATTTAATGGTCTAACACAGTATTACCTGAACAAAAATAATTTGATTTGTCCCTAAATGTACTTTATTGAACCATCTTCATAACCACCATACTCCATTTATTAATGATATTTTGTAAAAATAATTGAATTATGGCAATGGTCCATAATTCAAAAACTAAAATTACCGAGAGGGTTGACATGGATTTCACTCCATCATGGTTCAGTTATGGTGATGCATGCAATAGCTAGATTTGGTTTCTAACAATTCATGTAATTTTTATTTATTATCCATTTGTAGAGAAATAAGGTCCTTAAATCCGTGACAGTATGCCTTTAACCAATATTTGTCTTTATAAAGCTATTCAATAATGCGATGTAATTTGTATTGGTTTAATGCTAAAAGGTTCTGTGCAGCAGAATAATATGCAAATAACCGATTTATGCTATAAACCAATATGCAATAAAGTAGATTCGACTGTATTTCGGGATATTAGGCCAGTACAGGATACGAACTTAACGACGGGACCAACGGCAATTGTCATAGCTGCAATATGAATTGCCGATGGCAGTTATTTGCTGACAGATAAAAATTATTTTAAAATTTATTGCCGTTGGTTGAAGGACTATTCTTTGGGGGTTTTCATTTGTTGCAAAAGTTACCTATTTAAAATTGCTGTAGGCAAGCTCAAAATTGCTGTTGGTGAACATTTTGCTTTGGGCAAAAACATTTTAAAATTTGCAATTCTAACCTTCGCAGGATAAAGCCGATAAAATAATAATCATCACAGTATGTGACATTTGTATGTTTTTACCTTGAACCACGAAAACGGAACAATAAATATCAGAACATAAAAAAAAAAAAAATGTTTATCACATCGGCAAAAAGAAATAATGGAATAAAAAGGATGAATAAAAGTTATGCATTCTAACTCACATATACATATACATAGATATGCATAGACATATACATAGACATAGACAGACATACATAGACATAGACATAGACATAGACATATACATATACATATAATGTACGAGTATTCAGTACTGTATCCAGAAAATGAACAATAGATGACACTGTTTGGCCATTAGACAACTTGAGCTAGCATGGGTTTAGATTTAACGTATTAATAAGGTCATTACTGATTGCATGAATTTGACCTCCACTGGCTCTAAAGTTTGAACCAAATTGCAGGCCCATAGCCAATGTGGGGTCAGATGATCGGATGATCCCCCCTACTGGCGACCTTTTTTTTTCAATATGCCCCCGGACCCCCGTAAGCAACTTGGGCACTTCACATCCTCATGTGAGACACTTCATGCCTCACCATAAGCCTAAACGACCCCCATGCACCCCTCTCAAAATCCTGGCTACGGGCTTGAACTGTTATCAACTACAGGTAAGATAAATGACTCTCCTACATTTAATTACCAATAGATTTTACCCACATTCTGTCCAGACAGAATTGTAAAAAAAACACATTACAGTGACAAACTTTGATAGGATCTTAATTCTAGGACCAAATTTTAAAGCATGTAATTCTTTCACCGACTGCCATTTCATACCACTGCTAATTAATATAATGCTGGGTTTGGTTTTTTTTTGGCCTATTTCCTGTCAAATAAGATACAAGGAAACAATAATGTGTAAAAATCATGATACACAAAACTATATTGTGGTTCGTATCTAGGTGATGAAACGTCACGGTATATACTATTTATCGTTGCAGCACTAGTTGATATCAGGGAATATAGTGTGTACAATATTAATTTTCTAAAGAACTGATTCTTAATTAAAACAATTTATACACGCAAACATATTTACAATTGTTCTGAATGGACTGTCCACTATTCACTACAGTAAATGCAGCATACCTTTTTGTAACTTGACTATAATTAAAGAAATAGTAATTCCAACAGCCGCGGGCACGAAAATCATAAGAATAAGATTTCGCCTTATTGATCTGGCATGTGTTACAAGGAACTTTGGAGGAGGTTTGGATGGGGATCGTAAAAAAAATGCAAATTAATATATAATAAAATTATAACTATTGCAAAATTTAGGGGGGGGGGGGCCCTGCCCCCCTCCCCAAGACCCACCCCTGTGTTAGGTCATGTGACACGCACCAAATTTTAATTAATCATCCTCCATTTTAAGTCAGTTTCTATGAGTCAAATGAACCCAGTATTGGTACATGTAATTGTAAGGAATAAACAAAAACGACTCCTTACAATTAATGGTTTTAGGGGTTTGTAAAGTTTTGTATTTAGATACAGACTTGTCTGAACTTTATTGTTAATGACAATGTTCCTGAACTGTGATTTATTAGTGTGAAGAAAAACCTCACAAATGAAACACAAGCAAATGACAACAAATCGGATGTTGATTGCATGAGAAAACAAACCGAACAGTCTCAAGCATAACACAGTTAGCATGCAGGCATCTGAAAATTGCGAGAATGGTCGTTTCGTTTACACGTTGTTCGCGAAAACTAATTTCGCATAACCTATTTTTTGTTTGCACAGAATTTGAAGCACCATTTACTTGGATATAATGCGATATGCAAAAAGGAAATGGGTTAACTGGATTTATTTCTGCATGACCGATAAACAGGTCATGCAGATTTTCTATTCTCAACTAGAGGCCCGAGTTAGGAACGCTAACGATAAGCATCGATCTGTTTGCCGCTTTAACATTTTTAATTGCCGTCGCAATACCGTGGTAAAATAACTTGAAACAGAACTTGACTACCATAGCAAAATGACAACAGCAAATCAAATCATAACAATTATAAATCATTAAAGGAATACTCGCTCAAGGCTTTTGAACTGGTATGCATATTCAATGATATATAATGCACATTATTGCTTTAAGGGACATTCCCGAGTTTACTGCATTGTAAGATGTTTCCGTCTAATAAAGTATTTCTGTGATTAAACTTACATATTAAATATATTTTCTGGTTTAGAATATCAGTGTCTGTATATTCAATGTGTTTCTGGTTGTCTTAATATTTGTAAGAAGCCCAAACTGGATTTTGTCTTCAAATAATTTCGCACGTACGAAAAAAATAATAATTAGGAAATAAAATGAAAATCAACCTGGTACAAATATTAGAACGATCAGAAACATGTTTAATATACAGCCACTAGTATTCAAAACAAGAAAATATATTTAATACGTAAGTTTAATCGTAGAAATATTTTATTACTTGATAACATCTTAAAACATTGCAGCAAACTCAGGAATGTCCCTTTAATATATCAACAAGTACATTATTTTATTTAATTATTAAAATGTGATGGCTATTATATATAATGGGCGCAGCCATTTTGTACCATCCCAGTGAATACGCCATCTGGCGAGCCGGTGGTTACATAATATTTAATGCATCACGTCATTCTATCCCAGTAAGCCAGCTTTAAGTATATATTATTTTACAATACAAAATAAACCACAATTGTCAAAGTGTTGAAATAACTGTATCATGTTTCAGGGGACAACACTTCAAAATCTTAGGTAATCGGAAGTTCATGTGAGTTTTACTTAACTAACCGATTGTTCGGTTACGTGAATATAGTACTCATAACCGATAAGTTAGGCCTACCTAATCCTAAAACCCTTGAACTACGATTCTGTGCTACATTGGTGCTTCAAAAACAAACTGATTTTCACTTTCATTACTGACATATGGTACTTTTAATTTTAGAATGTAATTGCATGTTCACCACGTAACTTATTGGAGATTCTTGTGATTTTACAGTTGCGTAACCGACAAGTGAATTCTGGTTCTCATGAAATATTCTGCTGTGATGTTTTGTCCATGCAATAACCTACGGAATGAAATGATAAACGGAGTGTTTTCTTAGTTAATTGGTCTATACCAGTACTTTCAGTGGCCTCCACCTGTGATTCCTGATTGGCATGTGTATATTTGTTAGGCAGACAAGCTAGCCATTAATTACTGCCATCCAGACACAAAATTATGTACAGGTGGTATTTTTATAACATCACAAGGTATTGGGATATACTTGCCATCCCAAAAATAATAATTAATGGACTTTATCAGCCGTCATACTTTATTACTTTAAATCATTCTGTAAAACTCTTGATTAAGTAGACTTTCCCATCTGAAATCACAGAACTGACCAATTACGTAGTCCCAAAGAAAAGAACATAATCACTTAGGTATCGTGAGTGGTCGTTTTTGCTCCAACGTAGTCTACCAACAGGCCTATAGTGTGCATTGTTTCTTTGGGGGTTTTAAGAGAGAAAAATACGATAACCCCATTTCGTTCTATTAATGCAAATTGAAATATATATATATTTTTTTTTTTTTTTTTTTTTTTTTTATTGTCCCAGAAGAATACGTAGTATTAGGGTTGGGGCCCTAAATCACTACTACAATACATAGCATATATATATATTAGTAGTAACATATACAGGTAATTACTGACATATCTAGTATGAAGAAATATTCTTTAAACTCCTCTAGGGCACTGATCTAAATTGAAAAGAAAGATAGAGAAAAAAGAAAAGAAAAGAAAAAAGAAATAAGAAACGAAAGAAGGAACAGAGTTACTTCGTGCATAATTGTGCATATATGACAGTATATTCATAGAGATACCCACATACATAAATGCATACACATATATATTATACATGTACATATATTCACAGTTAAATAGTTTATTATATTATCAAGTCATTTATGTTATTTTACAAGTCAGGTTGATGAAAGCAAAGCGCCACGTCGTAAATGACTGTTTGTTTACACTGTGCATACAGGAGTTGGTCGGAGCTGACATCACTTCACCCCATGCTGGTGGGGGCAGGATGTAGCCCAGTGGTAAAGCGCTCGCTTGATGCACGGTTGGTTTAGGATCGATCCCAGTCGGTGGGCCGACTGGGCTATTTCTCGTTCCAGCCAGTGCTCCACAACTGGTGTAATAAAGGCTGTGGTATGCATTATCCTGTCTGTGGGATTGTGCATATAAAAGATCCCTTGCTGCTAATCGAAAAGAGTAGCTCATGAAGTGGCGACACCAGGTTCCTTCTCGTTATCTGTGTGGTCCATAACCATATGTCTGATGCCGTATAACCATAAATAAAATGTGTTGAGTGTCGTTAAATAAAACGGTAAGACTTCCGATCGTTCTAGCATTCAGTTCATTCAGGCTTAAGTTAGGTTTAGGGTTAGTGACAGTATTAACAAGCATGCTGGAACGTTTGGAAGTCTTTCCAATAAAACATTTCCTTCCTTCGCCAGAGTTCGACAAATCCGCTAGCCCGACGCCCGTGGCTAGTGGTTTTTAAGTTCAGGCTAGTGAGAAACGCAAAACCACTAGCCCCTGCGGGCTAGTGGTTTCCCCCCTCCTCTCGGCATCGCTCGATCATGTTTTTTTTTTTTTTCTTTCTTTCTTTTTCTCTCGGCTGAAATTTCGTTTAATAAATTTGATTGTGACGTTTGTCATCGAATAATATCAACAACGCAATCAGTATATATAATAATAATCCACTTGAGCTAGGTCTGCAAACTGCAGTAACAGGCTATCTCTACATCGTCACAGTTACAGCATGCATTGTTTACCTTTCCCTTTCAAGTTTCTGGCACAGGAAATAAAGTCTAATGACATGCGTGTTTTGATTGGTTAGACACGTCACGTGGTAGTTAATCTCGCACATATTATGTTTTAGGCTAAAAACTTGGAAATCACCAATCGCGACGACAGGTTAATCTCAATCAAGTAAACCCCAGCCATGCTTTGAATTTCAGTGTTTGTTTTATTTACCTATTGTTTTCTAATTTAACACTTCGCTAACATGTGGTTATCGGCAATCAGGAAAACAATTTACTTTAATGGTAACCGCATATGCAATGACTCGGCTTGGCCTATTACATGTAGTGGTTTGGATAATACGTCACAGCTGCCGATACAAGATAATACCTTTTTTGTTCATCAATTAACAACGGATTAGATGTCGCCGTTATATTCTTTTGATATCGGTCTGACACGGAATAATGCCCTGTATTTGGCATCACCGTTCCTGGCGACATAAATAGTAGGCCCTAAATATATAACCAACTACCAAATACACTGAACCATCTATTACCGTGTGTCACACTGTCGTACCCTCATTTAAATTTAATTATTTTGATAGTGTGTTTAGATACCAACCAAGAGTTTGCTCAATTATTTTTCCCCGGGGGGAGGGCAAAAACGAAAACGGGACAATGACGATGGATCACACTTGACAAAAGACAAAACGTACGACACAACAAAAAACTGAAAGTTACAACATGATTTAAGTGTTTGTTTTATTTTACTGTTATACTCGTAAATGTGTAATGTTACAAAAATTATATAAAAATCCAGTTATAATTGATCAGGAATTTGGGCTAGTGCTTTATCTTGGTGGGCTAGTGGTTTTCACAAACCCACTAGCCCTGTGGCTAGTGACTTTTCAAAATATTTGTCATACTCTGCCTTCGCCCCATGCTAGAATTCCGGATGCAACGAAAACAAAAGAAAATGGCTGTCCCCAGTTAGGTCTCACTACACAGATGTCATCTGCCACTGAAACCCATGTTAAACCGCCCAACTTCAAACGATGATTGCCAATAGAATGGGTTCTCGTTGGCACTAACAAAATACACCATTGCGAACATACATTATATAAACATTTATTTTCACTCCAAAATTGAGAATATTTCCCTCTCAGTTTTTTGCTATATGACCACATCTGGCTATAGTACCGGTCTGAACAGGTGGTTCATTAACCGATTCACTGCGGCTGTCACTTGCGCTATATACCCATGTCCCAAAAGGTTGATGCACAATATTACAAAATAACATGGGCAAAATACAGCCAGAATGCTTACCATTAAACATACATATTGTTTTAATTCTTCACCATTTCCTAGAAGTGAATATGTGAACCATAACATGTGTCATAATTAAGAACTATAGTGGACCGGAAGTGATCTGTGTAGTGAGACCTTAGCAGGAATATAATCACGGTGGTTTTTTTACTAGCTCTACAAAATTACACGTTTTTCATTCCTTAAAGTGTCAGTATGTGTTGGTGGTTTGAATATGCATCTTTCCAACACATAAGGCTCATGTCTGAGTCTATACTATCCCTTTAATTTACGTTGAGTCTCTCGATGATTGTGTCAGTTAAAATGTTCACCGTACACGATACAGTTACGTACAAATTCATCACATTATACTTTCTTCACCAGTAAAACATTTTAATAACATAATTATACTTACAGTTATCAACTGAACATTTACATGGATATGCATAACAACACATTTGACATTATGAACTTAAAAGTAACTTGTTACCAACGTAAACATTAAAAATCACCTAACATTGTCCACCATTGCAGTTTTGTCTTCTCATGTAATTTCTTGGCAATGACAGTATCGCATTCTTGTGCGTTTTTACTTTTAGTGAGATGTATTCGTTATAGGTTGTACTATACCAAATAAAATCCCATAGGTGACCATGTTACGTTTGTGTTTAAAAAGACTATATGCAATATATCAACCAAACTATGACCCATAGATATCAGTAGGCCTACTACAACCTCTACCTCAAAGTATTATCTTGTAACGGGAATTCCTCGATCTCTCTTGTGTAACTTAAAAACCCGTTTATTAGTTTCCCAAATTCGATTTATCTGATCTGGCTTTTAAGGTAGCTGTTTATGATAAAGAGTTTCACTAAGGTCTAGTGCAGAAGACGAAATGAAAACACAAAATTAACTACGTCAACGTTTATTTACACTTAACATAAAATAACACAAAACATTGATTACGAATATGATCGTTTCAGAAACCCCCTACAACCTAATAAACAAGACATATTCGAAGCTCAGGCAAACATGGCACCTTTCTGCTGCGAACGAAACCACTAATGGTTGGACTATACCAAATAAAATACCATAGGCGACCAAGTTACGTTTGTGTTTTAAAAGACTACATGCAATATATCAACCAAACTATGACCTATAAATATCAGTACTACAACCCCTACCTCAAAGTATTAACTGCAGACAATGGTACCTTCCATGGCTCTACAACACCCCTAGGTTCGCACAAAATTTTAGTACTTTTTTTTTACAGGTACCCCATACATGTTCCAAGCACAAGCCCAGCAAGCATGCATCGTCGGTCCGATGTCGGCATTTGATCGGACATGAGCGGCTATCATCGGCAAATATTCCTACAGCGGCCCGCTGTCGGGCCGCCTTCGATTTCATTCGAAGGTGTAATATTTCCCGTGACTTGATAACACTAATTTACCAGAGGATAAAAATTATGCAGATATGTCTATATGTCATTTGAATACTAATAAGAAGAAATAACTAATACCAAAACAACCCTGAAGCGGCCCGCCAGCGGCCCAACGTCGGTGAAGAAGCAATGTTTCCTGTGACAAGATCAGACTAATTTACCAGCGGATTTAAATAATAATAATGTTGACATGTTTATATATTCATTGGGTTAAAATAATAATAATAATAATAATAATAATAATAATAAAATAAAATAAAAATCTAATTAAATAAACTGCATGCCTACATTGGCCCAATGTCGGTCCGTCATCCGCCTGCCGTCGATTTCTATCAAAGCAGTGATGTTTCCTGTGACAAGATGAGACTAATTTATTAGCATGTTTAAATAATAATAATGTAGGTACGTTATTATTTTCTTTCGATTAAAAAAAATAAATCTAATAAAGAAATTGCCTACATCGGCCCACTGTCGGCCCCGCTGTCTGTTGAAGTGGCGATGTTTTGATTCATGATATCAGACTAATTTACCAGCGGATTTAAATAATAATAATAATAATGTTGATATGTTATATATTCTTTGGGTTAAAATAATAATAATAATAATAATTTAATTTAAAAAAAAAAAAAAATAAAATAATAATAATAATATCTAATATAAACTGCCTACAGTGGCCCCCAGTCGGTTTATCGTCGGCAGTGATGTGACAAGATTAGACTAATTTATCGGCATGTTTAAATAATAATATATAATGTAGATATGTTATTTATATATATATATTATCATTTGATTAAAAAAAAAAAAAATCTAACAAAGAAATTGCCTACATCGGCCCACTGTCGGCCCACCGATTTTGTCTTCAAATAATTTTGTACGTACGGAAAAAATATATTTTAGGAAATAAAAATGAAATTTAACCTAGTACAAATATATTAGAACGATCAGAAACATGTTTAATATATGGTCAGTACTATTTTATGCAGAAAAATATATTTGGTATGTAATTAGGCTACAGTCGTCAAAAAGTCTCTGTTAGTCAAATCGTTGAAATTGCAGCAAACTCAGAAATGTCCCTTTAAATTAAATTAAATTATTAAATTAAATTAATTAAATTATTTTAAATAAAATAAAAATAAATTAAATTATGAAGAATGTTTTTTTTTTTTTTTTTTTTTTAAATAAATAAATTAAGAAACTGCCTACAGCGGCTCGCTGTCGGGCCAGCATCAATTTCTATCCAAGCAGCAAAAAATTAATATTTCCAGAAACTGGAAAACACAAAAGAAAAAGGCCTGGAGGAAGAAGAAAAAAAGAAAGAAAAAAAAAGAAGAAAAAAAAAAGAAGTTTCCGTGAATTTATCTAACTTTGATAGATTAGGCCTATATGGGGACCTTTGATAATTTTGGAGGAGGGTGCGTACGCACCTCTACACGTACCCTTACGAGTCATGTCCGGTACGGGCCCTAATCCATCATCCACCTCCCCAATAAAACCACTACAGTCCACCCACCCCTAAAATAGCTTCCAATAAAGTGTCAATTTAATTAATATTTAATATAAATTGATTAATATCAATTAATTAATCAGTGTTACTATATCTTCCATAGTAAATTTTCCACTTGAAGCAGCCATTACGATTTAGCTATTTACTGCCGATACATAATTGTTGCAGCCGTTCAATAAAAGTTATTTAGCAAAAAAATGCATTAACAGTGTTATTTATGTGTATATTTAATAATATATAACATGTCCTTAGATAATTGTTAGAAATGTTTATACTGTTTCATTTGATAGAATAAACGCCTCAGGAATATTTGGTGCGGGACTATTCTTTAACGTGAGTTTGGATAAAATTTACCATTATTTAAGTGGATAGAATCGTAATCAGATTGCCATCGAACACGACAGTGAGTAGTTCTTTCAAAATTTGACGTTGTTCAACCCATAGGTATTGTAATTTTGCATTATTTTTCTTTGAACAGTTAACGTTCTTTACTTTCAGGCTAATTTAAAATGTACCTGTAGTACAAGAACGGCCATTTTGATTCCATAAGAATAAGAATGATTTCATATTTTCATCACAAATCTTTTGTAGGCTTTAGTAACGAAAATCAGTTGTAGTAGCTGAGTAATTTTGCAAAAAACATTTTGAATTTGTTTTTAATTTTAGTTTCGTTTGATAGAATAAACGTCTCAGGAATATTTGGTGCGGGACTATTGTTTTATGTGAGCTGAGTAATTTTGCAAGAAAGTTGGAAACATTTTGAATTTGATTTAATCTTTTAATGAAAGGTTTCGACGTTTGTCCTTATGATTAATATTTTGAACAGTTTGTTTTATTAAGTATTTTGTAGTAAACATACAAGTTACAAAGCATTTTTGCTGTAGTTATCCATTTAGATCATAATATATGCTCATACATGTTTTAGTTTAGTATTCACAAATTGCATCTATTTTAGTATGTTGCCCCAGTTTTAGTAATATTTTTTAAGGTTCATCATAGCCAAAGTAGTTAGAAATTGTGTTCTAGCTACACCATGACCATGCATTTATTTTCAGGGACGTAATTTTTCAACTTTTTTTGCACAAAATAATTTCACAAAATAGACTGGATTTGATCGGAAATGTTAAAAAATTACCTTTATTTAGATATTGTATATAGATATTTCAGGTTTTAAAATATATTTCCAGCTTTCTTTCCGTTTCAGCTATAGACCTAGTCATGTGTATTTAATTGATGCTTGTTTGTTTTTTTATAGTCATTAGCATACATTTTTGTATTAGGAGTATATATATGCAAACAGTGCATAGACCCAAGTTTAGTAAGTACTGTATTACAACAGGTTAATTTGTTGAGAATGTTTTTCAGATTGATATGTATTCATTGTACTGTCTTTTTCTTTCATTTTTTTTTACTGTCTATGATGAAGTGTTGAGAATCTGTTCGAGTTTCATCGTCAATCATCTGTTGTAATTTATGATAGTCAGTTAGTATTTTGTGATAATAACATTTGCAACAATCGATTATGAAATTTATAATTGATCGTTGGTAGAGCTCATCAGATTAATTTTTGATTGTAATCTATCATTAAAATATTCAGTAAAAAAAGTAGAGACAATTTAATTTAAATTGTCTCTACTTTTTTTACTGAATATTTTATGTTGAGCAACTATACACCAAACAAAAATGTCATATTGGACAAAACGAAGGAAAATCCGAGCAAAAGTAGGTGAGCATATGCAGTCAATATATACCAGTATTTCTGATGAAACGTTGACATCTGTTGAGGGTGATATTTGTCACTATGAAAATGCATCATGCAACATTTTACAAGATGATATAAACTCTGAACATGAAAGCATAATACATGCAGATAACATACCTATACATGTAAATGTAGAACATTCAGATTTAGAAGTTCTTTCACCTGATTTAGAAGAAAATTCACTCGACTCTGAGAATAGTGGTAGTGACAATGACAGCATTGATTCTGATAATTGTAATGACAGAACTGATGAAATTTTAAAATCTCAACTTGCAGAATGGTCTTCAAAGTATAAAGTTACTCACAATGCAGTTTCTTCCCTTTTAAACATTTTACGGGTGTTTCATTCAACACTTCCTAAAGATCCAAGAACACTGCTTGAGACAATCAGACACTACCAGATTCGTGATGTTGGTGAAGGTTCTTACCATCACTTTGGAATTGCGTCTTCTTTAAAATATGCACTCTGCCCAGTAGAGGCAGCTTTTGCTGATGCAGATACAGTTTCAATACAGATAAACATTGATGGTCTTCCATTGTTCAAAAGCCGAGCATACAAAAATACCACTCGATATCGGTGTTTATCAATACCGAATACCCTACAGGGGTAAATCACTGCAAAAATACTGATACCAAACCTGAAATTTCAATACAGCCCGCTCTATACATTATCAGACAGTATTTAACATTTGTACATTTAAAATGTCTATATACAGCAAAATAACCTTTCAATCGTGTTTATTTGTTGCAAAGGACACTTTTAAATAAAAATTGGCTTAGGCAGGCTCAAAAATGGCATTGGTAAGCAATTTTCTCAGCAGCATTTTTTTTTTGAAATTGCTGTAGGCAACACAATTCTTCATTTCGAGCCGTTTAATAAGCTAAGGTGACTGTAAAACAACTATAACTAAAATTAACATTCTGATTTGAACATGATTAATCATCCAGGCTTTTCATGAAAAAAATTGACCCTTATAGGCTGACAGTTAAAAGTATTGTTTGGCTTACATAATTTTCATGCTCTTGCTTTTTTGTTGTTGAAAGACCGCGTACACTGTCCAGCAGTGATAGTGAAGATTCATCCCTGGTGGATATTGCCAGACCGACGCCAGCACCGATAATACTACCCTGCCAACCAATGAGGTCAACACAAAATTGTGCACCAAGAGGACTTCCGTCAACCCCCAGTATGGGCAGGAACTCTGGGCCGAGTTTGCCCTTGCTGGGTAGCCCAGCTAGTGCTATGCTGACTGCACAACGTAAGTACTTGCTTTAAATTAGAAAATATTAACAAAGTAGCAAATTTAGAGGACCTACAACCTGCTAATAATTTTTGATGCTGAATATAAAATGTCAAATAAATTGGCAACTCGCATAATGTACTTTTCACAATATATATTTTAATATATTTAGCATATATTCATGGTAGCAATCCTGGTTAATGTTGATCCTGTTCAAACAATATAGAGGTAGCCTTGGGGTATTGTTATCTACGCAGTCAGAATCAACAATCTTCCAAGTTGTGAATAAGACCCTTTTTGCCCCTGTACACTGCATTTAAAAATTATTTCTTAGTCCCAAATGTCAATATATAACTGATAAATGATGTGATTATACATATGCCATTTTTTTCTAATTTCAAGAGGCTGTTAGAAGAAACCACGAGACAAGACTAGTGTCAAATTCAGTTATCGAGAAAATAACGAAGGAATGGTCCGTACAGAATGCGACAGAGATGGCGGACGCCGAAGAAGAAACAGTGATGACTACATGATGTAATTTAATTTAATAACCATAATTTATCATCCATTAAAGACTTTTGTAGGAGATATCGCTGGCGCTATAATTTGCGATATATCCTGTGATATTCCCCTTAGGAGATATCACTTCTGTTACGTCACTGTGTGTCTTTTCGGTGTCATTAGTGACGTCACGTGACTGCCATTCTACTAGTGAGTCTACCGCTGCCAAATAAAGTGGCATTCAACCCACATTACTGTTTACAATTGTCGCAAAGAATGATAATGGATGATAAAAAGAATATCCCCCTTGTGTCTTGTGATATCATAATTTATCAGCACTCGTTAATAAAAGTATACAAATCCCAGGCAGGTTAAACGAAAAATCGGTTTCTTTAAAAATTAACAGTGATGAAATTGATACCCCAATCCTAGCTTGGACTGTGCAAGTGAAATATGGCAACATTTTGTTGTCCCCCTCTTGTTTTGGTTAAAACATTTTAAGACAAACTTTGTTATTCATAAAAAAAACCCCTAATAATATAGATATTATTACTTGCATGTGAATTCTACTGATTTTACGAAACTATAGCTGGATTCATGTATTGCCCTCGCTCTTATTACCCTCATGCTATTGGTTAAAGGAAACCGATATTAACCCATTGATGGTAGTTAAACCGGTTAATTTCATCTTGTGAAAATGCACAATCGATAGCGCTGTATTAGTTCCATAGTGTATACAGTATTACATTTTGGGTTTACAAACTGCTTGTATTGGTAGTAGTGCTGTCTGTCCTGTCTCTGTCCGCCTGTCCCACATAGTTTTTAGGGGGTTTACTTTTTACAATGCCTCAAGATACTTGGCTGAAATTTTGTGCATAGCTTTATTCTTAACTCTTACAGATCAAGTTTGATTTTTGTTTTTGAACTTGGGAGAAAAGAAAAATTAATTTACAGACTGGGTTGAGTTTTTTTTATATGCCCGTCTATGATGGGTCATGTTGTGGTATGTCATTGTACATCTGTCCCGTCTCTTACCGTTTTCTAGTCTGGACCATATCTTGCATACAAGACCATCTAACCTTACATGTAGGAACAACTTGGGATGGTAGTGTGTCGTGTACTTTTACTAGGCCACTGTGACCTATTGTTCATGGTTACTGCACAACAATAAATCCGTGACCAGCTAATTTCTTGGTGGTTGTATATTGTTAACATTACATAAACTGTTTCTCTGCCAGTATAAATGTGTCACCAGAGTACCCATGCTAAACAAAATTTCCCTTTCTAATAAAGAGCAATAACTTCATTAATCAGACAGCACCTTCTCCAATGGTTACAGTATCATCAGTAGTTGGTCCAAAATAAACTGTTCATCTATCCCATTGCAAAAATTTCACATAATTGGAATTAATCATACCCTAACATAATCAACATGTTCATTACTATCTATGGTTTTCCATCACACTCCTAACGGGCGTATCATACACTGTTTTCACAATGCTTCCAGATATTCAGCAGATCAAGTTCGACATTCATGACCATTTTCCCGTTTTTGACAGTTCTGGCCCTTGAATTTAGGAGACCAGATTTTTCTCTCTCAGTTCTTTAAGATATTGAATAGGAAATTTTATGCACATTTTTATCATGCACTGTTATAGATCAAGTCTGACTTTATGGCAATCTACCAATTTTTCACAGACTTATTTATGCACCTTGAACTTAGAAGATATGAAATGTCTTCTTTTTTTTTGGAATTTTTGGTCATGTCCTATTTTTATAACTCGAGTAACCAATGTTTACACATTCACAGTATGAAAACTAATCATCATATTTCCTTTTTCTTTTTCATAATATACATTAATTATTTAACTAATAAAATGTAATAATTAAATTTCTGTAACATTCATTACAACGTAACGTCATCTCATTGGTCCAGACGTAGCAACGGGAGTTTGTTCATTTTTCGATGAACGTAAAAATTACGTTGTCAAGGAACGTCATTTCTGATGACGTCGTTTTAAATGGGAAAGTCGTCTTATTGAGCGTTATTTTTTATGAATACAAAATAATTCAAAATAAAGTATGAGGTTTTTGGGTTGTTTTTTTTAGTTTTCTTTACATTTATTAATTTTATTCTGTTTGAATCCTATTAGATTTTATGTCTGTCAATATCATCAACATCTTCTGGACATTTTAGGCCCATTTTGACAGTCTGCTTACCGAGATACATGTATCATGGAGATAGAGAATATTGCATGAGTGGCCGTTAGATACCATTTATCTCACAGCGAGTTGTTTTAAAATGTATCTAACGAGTGAAATCGAGTTTGATACGTTTTTAAACAACGAGGTGTAAGATAAATGGTATTTAACGGATACGAATGTATTATTATATTTCTTACATATCCTAAAAAAAGCCCAGGTTTTAATCAAATTTTAACATCTTTTTCGGCTAAATGTTATTTACAGCCGTTGCACCTGTAGCTGATTTACGCGTCACAGACACATGGTTGTTAGGTTAACTATACGTCACAGTGTAATCTATTTCAACCGTGTTGTTTTTTCACTGGATGCATGGCACTGGTGACCTGGTCATCACCTAGGAGCAGCCAGTCGTATGTCTTGAAATTGTGCGTAAACAATCCATGATGTTCTCACCAACGGGTGTGTAAGAAATATATATACTTGCATTTCGGTTGGGTTTTTTTTTTTTTTTTTTTTTTTTTTTTTGTGTGCCCATCCCTCCCAAACTAAACTATCCAATGTATTAATTTATGGAAGAGTCGCTAGTTAGTTGACTGCGTTGACACGTCGCGTACTTAAGCCAAACAGTACGTCTTGATAATTCCACCGATTATTATGGAACACAAAGTCTGTGAATTATGCGCAATGTTCATTAATATTTTTAAAGGAAAGGAATGTTTGTTTAGCGACACGTCTGGTCATTTTTTAATTAGCGACAATCGGGTGTCTATAACAGAGTAATTACGGTATTTGTCACAGAACGTACTTATTGTGTTACAGTTGGGCAACAAGATTTCTTTTACACATAGTGTAATATATCATGCATGCTATAATACCCACTATTAGTCCATGAGCCCATTCTGAAAAGTTAAAGTTTGTTTTGTTTAACAAAACCACTAGAGCACATTGATTTATTAATCATCAGCTACTGCATTTCAAATATTTGGTAATTTCGTCATATAGTCTTAGAGAAAAAAAAATCGCAATATTTTTTTCATTGATAGCACGTGATCTTTTATATGCACCATCCCACAGACAGGATAGAGCATACCATGGGTGACCTTTGATATGCCAGTCGTGGTGTACTGGCTGGAATGAAAAATATACCAATTGGCCACCGACGTGGATCGATTCTATATCGACCGCACACCAGTCGAGCGCTTTACCACTGGGCTACATCTCGCTGCCCCCCCCCCCCTCCCCCCATTGTGAAAAGATGCCTAGAAAATGGTTGAACACACACTATGTGGAAACTAATGTAACTATTGTAGGTAAATTAATTCCTGTCATATTTATATGATAAATCACCAGTGGTTAATTAAACTTCCATCATTAGAAATGTTATTTTTGCATAGCATAATGAAAGCCTACTGTATTATTCTATAAATACGAATCTCTGTAGTGCAGTCAATTATTAAAGAGACCGTCCTGGGTTTTCTGTTGTTAAAGGGACATACCCTAGTTTTATACACTAATGCATATTTTTCATAATTAGAGCCGTTTATTATTCATATGGTTCAACATAACCGAGTTAATAATAATCATACGAAGCACACGTGTAATAAATAACAAGTGTGATGACGTAATTTTGGGAAGAGACGTCATAATATTTTTTTAAATATTTTTTATTATTATATTTGTTTAATACATATTTATTGTCCCAGATCATATAGCAGTGTCGGGTTAAGTATGAGGTTTTAGTGTTATTATTAGTCTGTATGATTCAAATTTAATTATAAATATTGTCTTATTTCTTTTACGTTCATCTGGGTATGAAAAAAAAAAAAAACATCCGCAAACTTACGTGATTTTTTTTTTTCATACCCTGATGAATGTAAAATAAATAACAGACAATCCTTAAATGAAGAAAATAAGTGTTGTCCCATCATATTGAACAACATATCAGTCACCAAATCATGATTTCAGAATCTTGCAAATTTGGTACTGCATTGGGACTATTCCACTTTGTACTGTCCCTTGAAAAGGGTGAATGGCACTGAATGGCAAATTCCAGGGACTGTAATGTGTTTGTCAGGTCAAAACTTTCATTTCGGAGTGCGATATCTTCACCAATATATCCACTTTTATCATAGCTGTTCCAGTATGAAGAAGCTTTGGATTTTAAGTGTTCATTTTTTTGTAATGCGAGTAACCAATGTTTCCTTTTTTTTTTTTTTAATAATATACATTTAAGGATTGTCGGTTATTTCTTTTACGTTCATCAGGGTATGAACAAAGAAATTCATCTGCAAAATGAATCGGCGAAGAATCATGCCGATAGTTATAATTAAATTAGAATCATACTTGCTAAGAATAACATTAAAATGTCATACTTTATTTGGAATTATTTTTTATCCATAAACAATAACGCTCAATGAAACAACTTGCCCATATAAAATGACGTCATCAGATATGACGTTCCCTGACGTAATTTTTACGTTCATCGGGAAATGAACAAACTCCCGTTGCTACGTTTGGACCAATGGGATGACGTTATATTGTAATGAATGTAACGGAAATTTAATTATTGATTATTTAACAAATAAAATGTAATAAAGAAAATAAGTGTTGAATGTATAATTATTAATCCTGAACAAATCAAAAGAATTAGTATAGTAAAAATGTAATTGCACATGTATATTTAGGCTTATTAGCCAGTAAGTGGCAGCAAAAACTAACTTGGTGTTAGTAAGAACAATTATGCACACACTGGTATTGTTCTATTAAAATAAAATGTAGGTAACTCACATTACATATTTTTCGGTTACTCGCGGTGCAATTTTTTTTTATGTATCCATGTCATGTTTCATGTCACTGTTGTGAAAAATGTGTGGTTTCACTACCTGTAGTATGTATTAGTGTAGGAAAATATCAAGTGTCATTTGTTAGAAACAAGAAATAAATGATAGAGATGAAAAAATTGCTATTTCGGTTATTCGTGTTACATTGTGCTAGTTGGTCTATTTGACCAAGAATTACAAACATAACGTTGTCATATTATGTAACATGTAGATACTAGATATGCTATTACATATTTGCAAGCTGTATTTGATTGTATAAAGCATAATTTATGTCAGTCAGACCTCGTTACAATGACCACGTTCGTCCCTGGGTCACTTTGTCATTATATGGACATTGTCGTTATATCAAAATTTGCCGTTATAAAAATTTTATTAAATGACACAACTAGAGCAGATTGATTTATTAATCACCGCTATTTGGTGTCAATAGTAGCAAGGCAGGGTTCGCACAGACCTTGAAAAGTCCTTGAATTTCAGGGTAGTCCTTTAAAAGTCCTTAAATTTCGTAAATATTGAATTTATGCTTTAAAAGTCCTTGAATTTTGTGACTAAATGCTCGAATTTTACAAAAACATCCTTAAATTTAAAACTTAAGATCCACTGACAATAAATATAACAAGTTTCTGGAAAAACAATTAAACAGAAAACACTTTTTGTAGATTTTTCACTAAAATTTTAAACCGGTTACTGAACATTTTTCACCGGGTATCAAATTATTACACACACCGGAGATGCTGTAACTGCGCATGTGTTGGCGTCTGTTGAATCAGAAAAATTAGTCACAAGTGTGTCTATAATTTGAAGTGGGAAGCTAACCTGTACACCATTGCAGTACTTTGGAAACATATTTAATTAGAAATATTAAACTGTCAGAAATACAGTAAACACTTCGACACTGTATGCTACTAGTGTGTATTGTGACCTTCCCGATCCACAATAACCACTAACTGGATTAAAAACTTTAATAGACCGCAGAAGTCACGTGTACCAAGATTGATAAATCCGAATTATCCAATCATGGTACTAAACAATTGCCATGTGTACAGGTTATCACATGCAATTAAATACAATTATTAGATATAGACTGTGTGATATTTAATATCACATTATTCAATGCAATAAACTAATTGCCCGATTAATAAATTGACTAAATAGCTAAAACATTGAGCACACACGTTCTTGACAAAATTACATAACAAGTAGCAAGTGTTTTAAATGTTTTTATATAAATATATATGTTTAAATAAATAAAGTTTTCCCACAGAATTCTGGCGTTTAAGTTATTAGTTAATAGTCACCAAACGAAAATCAGTCCATCACGAAAAGTTCAATGCACGACTGCCAAGGGCTGCTAAACAAGATGACCGGTCGCCGCTCCTTCATGCCTTGTTGACGTGGTAACTTCTGACGGTGCTGGACAGGAGATACTCTAACTTCGAGTTCTGAAGATTGTGCGTTGATTCCCAGTTTATATAGGCATCTGAAGACGTGTGCAACAGAATGCACTCCACAAGAACATCGTGCAGAACTCATAACTTACGATGTAAATTAATTCGTCGACCAATCAAATCATTCCAAAAACGAAAAGCCACCAGACAGGTGCTCCACAGATCACGGTCTGGCTATACGAACAGACAAAAACAAAATGTCAGCCACCTTGCCGAACACATGTCTGCTCTCCAGGTAAGTCATTATTTTATTATTTCAGCACGCCGTCGTTGTTTAAACACATGATAGGACATAATGAGATATGTCCGCCACAGTTATATTTTATTCTCTCAGCCAGCGAAACACATAGTCTTCCATATTTTTACTTGAATTTTCACCCGACGATAAAAACGTCCATATTACATAACCCAAAGCCAGATTTAACTTAAAACCAGATTATCATAACAGTATACAGGTAATATTATTTAGTGGTTTAGCCTGGTATTACAGTCAATGTCATAGATGCTTATGGATTGCATTTAATTGATTATGGTATATGTGTACTTGAAAAATAGTCCTTGAAAACAGCAGAAAAGTCCTTGAAAACAATCTGTTTAAGCCTGTATGAAGCATGCAAGGGATCATTTATATGCACCATCCCACGGACACGATAGCACATACCAAGGCATTTAATATACCAGTCGTAGTGCACTGGCTGAAATGGGAAATAGCCCAATGGTCCCATCGACGGGGATGGATCACAGACCATCAAATGCTAAGTAAATTATTAATAATCAAAAGTGCATTCAGTCAGTCTAATCGATCGATACCCTACTTCGTTTGCATAGACTTGATTGATCGAAGTTAGTCCTTTTAGATGTCGGGTGCGCATTTGTTTGGAAGGTGTGAATTCCGATATAATTAACAGAATAACATTGGTGTAGGGGCCTACGTTCGTTTTCGACAGTTTGTGGTCGGATAGTGTAAATGTAACGACGGTCGTTATAACGAGGTCTGACTGTATTGTGGCCTTTTATTGTATTTATTTGTCAAAATAATAGGCGTTTATTCAGCATGTGTATCGTTTTGGCAATGACAATTTGTGTTTTTTATCCATGAACTTAAGCATATTGTTGGATCACATTGTTGATCATAAAACACATTCATTTATTAAGATACGTCTTTGTCCGCTTCGTTGTGGAATTGTTCGTATATATATGTATTTACAAGATATAGAGGGTTTTAAAATAAAATTAATGCAATTGTTACAAGTACATTGACTTAGTTTTCCTTTATAATTACGAACGCATGAACTTATTAAATTTTATGTAACCAGGGGCAGAAGTAAAGACAACACTTCTTGTGGTTCCAATGTTTTATTGTAGGCCAATTGGAAAAACCTGTAAAATATAATACAAACATTCCTTGCAATCACACATTAACTTTCACACTTCCGCGCACATGTATAATATAAACTCTCAATTAAGATAAAATTATTACATCACTATGTCCGAATATCAATATAAAATACTATTACAAATAAATATATCTTACCAGACATCCACAATGTCTATTTGATCAGACACTTGAAATGCAGCAGTGTTTTAAAAATATATATTATAATTAACCACTTATTCTCTGCAGAATAATTTGATAAACTAGTATGGACTGTCTGCTTCTGATGAAAGCTGATCGTAATCTGACAATTAGGAAAAATCTAGTTATAAAGGGCGTAGTCCAAAAGCATGCAGTGCATGTCTCGGTGTCGAGTCATCAGTCTTGCGTAAACTGTCATCGTCGCACGTGAATTAACAACTACTAACAAACCCAGCACAATAAACAATGACCACTGCTAACACAAAAGATGAAATAGACAACAAACCCTTTCTTTAACTATTTTATATTTAAAGATCGACTCCTACAAATTAGTTTTTATAAATACTTAATATATTATAATTAATATTTAATTGAAATCTTTGATAATTAATAATTTAACACCTGGTTACATTTAGAAGACATGTTATACCTCATTTCATTAGTAAATGGTTAAAACTTACTTGTATAAAGCATCTTGTCATGTCAAGTTAGACTTAATAACCTATTTTACATTGGTACATCTATTACAATAACATCCAGTTTTGCTGGTATTTGATCACCTGGCTGTGACTATGTCTCGCCGACGTCAGACTGCCATAAAAGTAATGTAGAGCAACATCTATGGTCATATTGGATATTGACATTGGGCCGACATCAGACTGCCTTAACTTCTTAAAAGCTATTTTGGAGCAGCATCTATATGGTAATATTGAATTGACTTGAGGATGACTCGACCCGATATCGGGCCAATATCTGAATGCCGACTGTGACCCGATGTTGGGCTGACATCAGACTGCCATAACTTCTTAAAATCTATTTTGCAGCAGCATCTGTATATGGTAGCATTGGATTGACTTGAGGATGACTCGACCCGATATCGGGCCAATATCTGAATGCCGACTGTGACCCGATGTTTAGCCGACATCGGGCCGATGTTGGGCCGACATCAGACTGCCATAACTTCTTAAAATCTATGTTGGAGCAGCCATCTATGGTGATATTGAATTGACTTGAGGCTGATTGACCAGGTGTTGGGCCAATATCGGAATTCCGACTGTGACCCGATTTCGGGCCGATGTCAGGCCGACATCGGACCGCTTTAAACCTAAAAGTAATACTGTAGCACATATTCCAGTAATATCTACTTCCCCAATGCAGGGAAACCCCTAACAGCTTTAGGCTTATATAGCATATTTTTTAATATAATATTCATATCTGCCGATGAAGGGCTGATGATGGGCCGATGATGGGCCGACATCGATTTATTGTCGGCAGCCGACGTCGGACCGCTTCCGTATAGACGAGCAAAAATGACTTCGGGCCGACATCGGCAAACGACAGCGGGCCGACGATGGGCCATCGATGGTCCGACGAAAAAGGCCTGTTGGGAGGCTACTTGACACAGTGGCACTAGATCAAATAAATATGCATCCATTTTTCGCCCAGATGAAACTATATATATATATATATATATATATATATATATTTACAACCAACACACTCACATTCATCACCAATCAAAGGACTTGTGGTGTTAACTTCTCTATCAAAAGTTCCGTGCACCTCGAACTTTGATCCAGCCGAAAGTTATTTGCTTTTGGTCTACTTTGCGTTAAAATTTACTGCTTAACATGTAATATAATTAAAACTGCAATAATGATAATATTTTAGTAAGTTAATAATTTAGAATTGGCTAGATCATTCATATTAAAGTCCGAACCAAATTGTTAACAACTACGATAAATTACTCTCGTACCTTTAATTACCGTTATATTTCCCCAAAATTTTGTCCAGATACATCGTGATTTTTGTTTTATTACAGTGACACAGATTCCACATACGAGACTGTTACGATGTCACCGATATCGACTTTGCTGAGATTGCATAGGGCAAAATACATGCAGTTTTCTTCCGTCTGCCATTTTGCTTGTTTATGGAATACACTTCAAGAGGGGTGGGTCGACATGACGTAATCAAACAACGTCATGACATGATGTCAGATTACATGTGTTGTCCTTGCCTCACTATGTTTATGGGGATGATGAATTATCTCCCTTGAGCATGGAAGTGTTTTTCGATCTCTGTAAGATAAATACAAATGAAGACACAAAGACTACCGAAGATAACTACGTGACCCCCCCCAAAAAAACCCCAACAACAACACACACACAAGAACCCCCACCCCCCACCCCCCCAAAAAACAACAACAACAACAAACAAACCAAACAAACAAACAAACAAACAAACCCAAAACGCCACAAGAACACTCACCGATTCGCTATGGTATAAACAAGGTATGGTTTAAAAGTGCACAAAATAGAATATACATATATTAAAGCCATAATATCACCTGCCGAAAATACAAAATGGCGGAATGTCAACAAGAAATGCATGATGGCGGTGATAAACAAACAAACCCAAAACCCCACAAGAACACTCACCGATTCGCTATGGTATAAACAAGGTATGGTTTAAAAGTGCACAAAATAGAATATACATATATTAAAGCCATAATATCACCTGCCGAAAATACAAAATGGTGGAATGTCAACAAGAAATGCATGATGGCGGTGATAAAACCATCGACTGCGTACTAAGAAGCGCACGACCATCTAAACCCAACTCGAAGTTTAACCAACAAATCACAACGAATCACCCGACAGTAAAAGTAAACGACATCGAACTAAACAAACCAAAAGCAATGAAAACTAAATTAAACGCAAGTGAGCGTGCCGTAAAAATGGACATCAGCATTAAAACATCAGGAGGGTAAAGTTAGATAGTTTTAACACTCAGTGCATTCATTCATTAAATCCTTTTAACGTGCATATATACCACGAAAGTTTCATGCACGCCTGTCCTGGGCTCAATCTCTGGCCTTTGCCAGTTACTGAGTCCAGGCCAAGGGGGGGGGGGGGGGGGGGGGGGGATGAGTTTGAAGTGGGCAGAATTTTGAATAAGTATTTAGTAGTGTCCAGCGACTGCGCGGACCGACTAGTAGACACCGAAAATGGGCCGTGTTCTGACTGGCTGAATTTCGATTCCTTCGGGTCTAACTAGAAAAACCTAAGTCTACGGAGAGTACCTGCACCTAACATCATGTCCGGACTAATAATTTAAACCCAAAAATAAGTTTGATTGCTCGGCCGAAAAGGTTTTAAGGTGATTTGAGCAATTGAACGGGCGCCAAAGTAAAGTGCGTTGGACTATTTATAAAAAAATAAACATAAGAATTTTGAACTCGATCGAAAATGTTTAAAGTCCAACTAAGCCCAAAAAGGAGGTTACCTGTCCTAGTTAAGGTTGGTGCAGCAGGATCATGGCGATTTGATGGACTGTTCAGGCCTGAAGTTGGGGAGTCCTTCAGTCAAAAACTTGATGTTGCGGTCGATGGCTCCTGGGTATATGTCTCGTAGGACCATCTTCAAGATGCGGTGAATGGTCCCATTTGACATCGTTGGCATCAGGAGCCCCTGCCTGTACAGTCCTTCCTGCTGAGCTGTCACGTATAGTTTATCTGAGTTTAGGGCACCTTGCAGCTGGTACTTCCCTTGTCCGGTTGGAAGTTGGCGCCAGTGCTTGTCGTCCCAAGGTCCCTTCAGGTGTTTGGCATCGGTGAAGTCACCGATTACCGCCCCCGTGTACTTGTGCGGCAGGAAGTCGCAGACGAGAATCCATTCCGGATCATCAGACGACAACGGTACGGTGACCGATGACATCTTCCTCTTCTTGAATTCTCGCTGGTCTGCCGCGGTGTCCGTAACAACAACAACTGCCGGAGGTGGTGGTGGGCTCGCCGGTGGGTCATGAGAGACCACGTGGCCCGTTTCCATCTTCGTCGGTTCCTCAACAGAAGGGACCGCCACTGTCAGTGGAGCTGACAGCTTTGGTCCCCCCTGGATGGTTCCTGGCGGTTGTTTCGGCTTGGGTGCCCGGTGCTGCTCAGAATGAACCTCCCCCGGTGGTTTAGCCACCGGGTTCGGATCACCCCGCGCCACGCCAAGTCCAGTCCTCCTCTTCGGAACAGGTGGGACCGCCCCTGGCGGTTGAGCCGCCACGTTTGGTCCCCCCTGTGAAACCTTGGGTCGCCTCCTCCTTCTTCTGCTAGGTGCGCGGGTCTTCCGGTCCCCGCCGTATATCAGCGTGACGGTCGCCGAGTCGCCATTGTGCTCTACGCGATACTTGGACAAAGGCCCAAGCGCACGGAGCACAGCCCCTAGGGTGGGGGGGGGGGGGGGGGGGGGGGGGGGGAGAATAATCTCCACGTTTTCTAAACTCAACTTCATCCTTCGAGTCAGTGCAGAAGTGACTCAGTGCAGCTGCATTTGAATGTGTCATGTCATCAATTATAGAACACTACCACAGGATGGAAAATTATGGTTTAGTGTCAATCTTTTACTCTGAACAGATAGATAAAACTGGAATCGTCTACACAAAAGCTATGACAATTCACGGCACTGCAAATGATAGCCAGGTAACCACCAACTTCTACATCACTACATGTAGACTCCTTATAAATGGTAAAAGTAAAAGCACTCTGCACTTTCTAAAATCTCTACAACAATCTATCAACCCCGATCCATTCTTCGACAAATTGGACAGCCATATCAGACAATCTATCACAACATACCTGTCCCTGGGATATGGAAGTACACTATCCGACATCTCAAATACACATCACTTTTCCATCTGTGCCCCCTAAGACGGATAAAATACCTGTCCAAAATTTGGATCCACCTAACAACTGTAACACAGAACATCTTGCCATCTGTAACCATGATAAAGAAACAGACCCCCCCCCCCCAAAAAAAAAAAAAAAAAAAAAAAATAAAAAAAGAGAAATGTTTTGTCTAACGACGCACTCAACACATTTTCTTTACGGTTATATGGCGTCAGACATATGGTTAAGGACTACACAGATATTGAGAGAGGAAACCTGCTATCTCCACTTCATGCAATACTCTTTTCGATTAGCAGCAAGGGATCTTTTATATGCACCATCCCATAGACAGGGTAGCAGATACCACGGCCTTTGATATACCAGTCGTAGTGCACTGGCTGGAACGAGAAATAGCCCAATGGGCCCACCGACGGAGATCGATCCCAGACCGACCACGCATCAAGCGAGCGCTTTACCACTGGGCTACGTCCCGCCCCTAGAAACAGACCACGCCTGTCTGCAACTTATAACCTGTGTCCTAAACACTGATACACCTGATAAAAATGCCAATTCATCAATACAGCCTAGTGACCCCGATACACAGCATCCAGTTACATGTGCTCCCGATACAGATACATGTACAACAGAGAATCCAGACATAACACAGCCGGTCAAAGCTAAAACCCAAAATCTTGACCACCAGCATTTTACATTTCTAGGGTCCACCCACTATGAGAACAATCCCATAAATGTTTTTTGACACCTTGAATATGGTGGAACTTTCAATCTGTGATCTTCTGCTAGATATAAGACATATCATTACTAGCAATCCCACTGCTAAACACCACGGCTCGTGCAAGGCAACACAGAACGAGATTACATTCAAACAAGTGCTACAAACCGAAAGATTACAAACATCTATTGACCAGCTTGTTGAAAAACTCGACAGGCTCGCCGAATCTGTCAATCAAAAGTTCAGCGAAATAAAAAAACAAAAAAAAACAAAAAACAAACAACCCACATGCCATGTTCACATCTCTGTGAAAAACTACTAATCAGGATAGGACTGCCTCTAATACCCAACTCGAGCTACGCAAAGATAACAGTCTCGATTATCACCCCAGCAGGTAATACCTAATAAAACACTGATAGAAAGTTCAGCAACACAACCTAAAAAACCAGAGAGGACTTCCAAGCAGTAATAAGTCAGCTGTAAACAACAAAGCCTAAAGGGAATATGTGCCAAATAGGAATAACAGCTCAGTGCCAAACAGTTTCTCGCCATATCCTGCTGCACCACTAACTTACCAACATCAAATCAGAGTGGCACTTCAAACATCTGCAACGTCAAACAGTAACCCATCTTCATAAATCAAGGCTAATATTCGTTCCTCGTATTCAGCCTTGATACACGTAGTCAAGAAATCGTGCCACAAAATGCTTAAATTTCACTGGATGCGATGAGATCTGATTGCAATGAATCGCAACGCTCCTTATAGATTCCCTTGTTATGTAAACTCCATGTTGGCGGGCGAACACTGATATTGCTTTCAAGATTGTCACATGTTACCGATGCTGTGATTGGTCAGCGATGTCATCGTGTAAGGGACATAATCGGTGTTACAAATTTTCTTCCAATAGTGGATAGTTAGTTATGGATATCAGTAATCTTGACGACATGTATCAACGCTGAATACGAGGAACGAATATTAGCCTTGATTTATGAAGATGACAGTAACCCTGCCGACTCTCGAAGACAATCTCAGGAAAATAATCCTGCCTGCGTTGCCAAACCGGTTGTAGATGTTCTTATCATAGGTGATTCCAATATACGACACATTAACACGAAACGTCTTTTCTCAGAAAAACGCTCTTTCACCGTAGAACTCACCAACAAGTCCACCAGAGGCGCAACAAACTTCATTTGCAACATGAAATATCATCCCAAAAATATTATACTCCAATGCGGCGGAAATTATGTGCAGAGAGACTCGTTGGATACCGCCCTCAGTAATATGGAAATAGTATTATCCAACACACGTTCCTCTCTTCCAAACACACTCATCACCCTAGCACTCACCTTCCACCGGAATGTGTCATCGCGGAAGCGTGATATACGTAACAGAGAACTGGAAACACTGTGCACTTCAAACAACATAAACTGGAATGGAATGGAAAATTGTTTAACGTGCACATTCAGAGCAAGCTGTTGTAGCGCACGCCTGTCCTGGGCACAAGTACCGGCCTCAGCCGGTTCTTCTGTCCGGGACAGGAAACAACATAAACTACATCAGCATGCTACTTATATCCAACAAACCAGAACACTTTACAGATATCAAACACCTTAATCCTAAAGGCTTAGGTTTGTAGCTCGTAATTATAAGGAATCAATGTATCCATCATTGGGCATGGAATACTACCCACGAGGAACCGCGAAACCAAGTGATCATATACCCGACTACCAGGTCTACCAGTTTAACCACAGATTACAAGCTGGATCTACCATGAATGGTAGCAGATATAAAGTAACAAGGTATCCATTATGGGACAGGGAATTCCTACACCCACAAAGAACAACCAAACCAAATGCCCACCCCTCCGATTATGAAGATTACCAGGATTACAAGAAATGGAAATTCAACAACACGACAACAAGCTACACCTACGATGGATGACAGGAAAGTGTACACGAGCAACTGGTTTAATCCACTGTGTATGCTGGAAGCATATTTCTCTACCCTATAAAGACATGGTGCTATACTAATTAAATAGACGGTGCTATCTATCTAGTCAAATCTGGCAAGTGCTTACATTCGTAAGTATCTGTGTTTTTGTGCTGTAACGCGCGTTACTTTCATTTGTTTATTTTATTTTCATTTTTAGTTAAAGGGACATTCCTGAGTTTGCTGCATTGTAAGATGTTTCCGACTAATAAAATATTTCTACGATTAAACTTACATGTTAAATATATTTTCTTGTTTAGAATATCAGTGTCTGTATATTCAATGTGTTTCTGGTCGTCTTAATATTTGTAAGAAGCCCAAACTGGATTTCGTCTTCAAATAATTTCGTACGTACCAAACAATTTATTTTAGGAAATAAGACGAAGTTTAACCCAGTACAAATATTACAACGATCAGAAACCTGTTTAATATACAGCCATTAATATTTTATGCAGGAACATTTATTTGATATTTAATTACAATCGTTAAAAAGTCTGTTAGTCGATAACATCTTAAACATTGCATCAAACTCAGGAATGTCCCTTTAATACTGCAACCATATATACATGTAGCTGAATTTCAACCTCGAGGTGTTCAAGGAAACTGAATTGAGGTCCATAGGAATTCAAAACTAGTCATATTGTGTTAATTTTAGTTTTTCCCTATAAGAGAGTTGGGACTGATCCAGCCAAACCTGACAAGTACTCTCAACATTAACAAAAAGTGTTCTGCCTATCAAATGTGCAAAATCTTTTACATACAATGATCATAATTACATTTTGTTTAATTATAAAGACTACCTCAAGATTTTCAATATACTAATGACTACTAGTTAAAATTTATCTTATGTATGTTGTTTTGAACTACAATATTGTATTACTATTAATCATTATTATCACTTAAAATCTACCATAGTTGCATTATTTTGAACTATACACTGCAAATGGATAAGCCTAATGGTTATTCCTAATATTTTTAGTCTTGGTGTTTTGATTGTATATTATCATATTTGTAACCATCTAGCATAGATATGTATCATGGATTGATGTCATTTTTATCTAGAAATATTGACGGACTTGCCAAAAACCTGGAAAACCTTGAAATCCAAGCATATTTGAGGAAATTTGACTTTATAGCACTCCAAGAAACCCATTCTAGTGTCCATAATATTGATAATGTTTGTTCATCACTTGAAGGATATGATTCCTTATAAAACATAGTATTAAAAACAACAAAATTGTTGGAGGTAGGGATCTGGAGGACTAATTCTTTTATACCAAAATACATTAAGTGGTCTTATACAAGAAACTTTAACTGGCAATGATTACATCCTTTGGGTACGATTACCTAAAGAACACTTTGTTTGGGATAAAGACCTATACACATGTTCACTGTACATACCCCCGTCTGAATCTCCCTACTATCAGGACCAATTCCTCTTCTTGGAACAAGAAATTGCTAAATTTAGTGCATTAGGCTCCATACTATTAATGGGCGACCTTAACTCAAGAACAGGTCCTTACAACAAACCGTTATCAGATCACACTGACGATGATTCAAGTGACGTTTTACCACTACCTATCAATTACAGTGCAGACTCCGTGTCTCACACAAGACATTCCCAGGATGCTATACACAACAACCATGGGAAACTACTCAGTGAATTGTGCATGTCGAATCCAGGTCAAAACTCCCTCTGGTCAAAACCCCCTCAGTCAAAAAAACCTCCAGTCAAAACCCCCTCCAGTCAAACCCCCTGCGATAAATAGTAAAAAAAACCCTCTTATTTTTATTTTATTTATGGTGGTAAAATTAGTATAGTGTTGATATAGATGGATAATTGTTTAAATTTTTTATAAATAATTATCTGAAATATATTTAGTTATGTTGTTATTTAGTGTATGTTACACGAAATAGACGTCAAGGCTTTACATGAAGCTACTCATAGACTTGGAATTATAATTTTTGTAAAATGTTTGATCTTAAGAGCCATGTTTGATCTTAGAGATTAATGTAATTGGGAAGCCTTGGAAAAATCTTTAAATAATAAAATAATATAATGAAAGAACTTGATAGTAATTAGCAATATTTATAAATTGTTTGATCTTAGCTACTGAAGGGATTAATGTAACTGGGAAGCCTTCAGTGAATCCTTAAATAATATTATTAAATCAAATAATTGAGCAGTTCATTTTGAACATCAAAGGAAAGTACATATAGTAAGTGTCACATGGAGTGCTATAAATATGGTTAGGGTCTGGTCTATTAATCATTTATTCTTATGACAACCATGGAAGTTATACAAAATAACAAGGGCGGTCAAAAGCTTCTGCATGAAGAATATATGTACACCCAAAAGAACAAGTCTAAGTCTACTATGCAATGGGAATGCTCCAACAGGGCTTTCTTTTTCTGCAAGGGAGCAGTGACCATGGATATCAAGATCCAGACAGTGATATGCACTGTCCCACACACTCATGATCCCAATCCCGACTCTGTCGCAGCTAGTAGGCTGAAAAGCACGATGAAGAACATAAGTGGTACATCGCAGGGTACGCCAACCCAGATACTCGTGGATACAACGACAACTGCTACAACTGAGATTCGTGCTGCTCTAGGCAACCCCGAAGTTGTCAAACGTACCCTACGTCGGGACCGCCAAGCATCTTCCCCAAAATCCACAATCATTTCAAGACTTAGTCAATGGATCAATGGATTACGACCAGCCGTATGAGTTGTGTTTGCGACTGATGAGGGACTAATGCATCTGGCTCGTTCGGATGTCTGGTACATGGATGGAACATTTAACTCTGCTCCACTCCTGTTCCATCAGCTGTATGTCATTCGTGCGCCACTCGGAGATTCGTCGATCAGCTGTGTCTATGCACTTCTATCCAACAAGAGCCAATCCACGTATGAAGAACTGCTACAATCCATCCAGAATGAGTGTCAGGAACTTGGTTTTCAATCAGATCCATCGACTGATCACCGACTACAAGTTAGCCATCATCAAAGCTGTTAGTTCAACGTTCGGCCCACACAGCAAAAGTCATGGCTGCTTCTATCACCTGATGCAGAACACGTGGAGGAAGATTCAGAGTCTGGGACTTGTACATCTGTATCGGGAGAACGACGACGTAAAACTTTTCTGTGGGAAAACACACCAGATGGACTCGAACCACTAATCGACTACTTCGATAACACATACGTCTCTGGTCAGTTTCGCCGTGTCCAGCTACCAACACAATCAAACGGCACTGTTCCACCCATCAGAATGTGTCGATCGCCTCCAACATTTGCTCCAGAATTCTGGAATGTCCATGACATCACACTAATGAATCGATCTCGAACCAACAACGTATGTGAAGGCTGAAATAATGCCTTTGCCAAGCTTATCGGACATGCTCACCCAACAATCTGGCATGCCACAGACAGTCTTCGAAAAGACCAGGCAATGGCATCCACACTGTTACTGCGAGACAACAGGGGTGAGCCCCCAGCAAAACGTGTACGCCGTAACATTGTCAAACTGCAATCCAAGCTCATGAATTTATGCACAGCCCGCCGAGATGGTGTTAAGTCAATGGAGGATACCCTCTAAAGCATCGGACACTGCATCAGATGGAAGTAGATCTAAATGTGATCTAATGAACTGTGACCTATGCAATTATATGAAATTCTATGCAATTAAATTATATCATATGCAAGCTTGAATAAACTCCAGTACTTTATATTTTTGGTATCAATTATTTGCATAATCTTTTGTTATTTCTCATAACATAACAGTTATAAGAAACTCAGGTTTATTTTCTAAATAGGGGGTTTTGAGTGGAAGGGGTTTTGACTGGAGGGGGTTTAGACTGGAGGGGGTTTTGACTGAGGGTGTTTTGACCAGATGGGTTTTTGACCGGTTACCGTGCATATCAACAGGCATTAGAATAATAAACGGAAGATTTCTAGGTGACTACCAAGGCAAATTAACTTGTTTCACTCACCAAGGAGCTAGCACTGTTGATTATATACTATGCCCTGAAAACTTCATGAATACAATTTTAAGTCTAAATGTTAACTATATCACTCACTATTCTATACATTGCCCAATCTCTTTGCAGGTCCGGTGCCAATATGAACTAAAAATACCTAGTAGCAACCGCAACCCATTACCATTAAAATACAAAATCAACCAAAATAACTGCAAAGAATATATTAATAAACTACTGTCCCCACAGTCACTGCAAAACATACAAAACTTCATGTGCAGCAATATCGACTCCACAGATAAAGGAATATCTGAAGCAGTTACATCGTTTACCGACATATTACAAAGTGCTGCTTCACAAGTAGCATCACATATAAGTAGAAAAAGAGGAAAAAACCCAGACTCCAATATAACCCAATATTAATATCCTAACAAAGAATTTCAAGACCGTGGCCAAATCACTATCAGAGTACCTTTACAGCCAACAAATTAGAAATAAAATGTCTACCAAAAACCCCCACAACTAAACCGACTAAGGAAACAATCTGATAAGAAACTTAAACAGTCTTTATATAATAAACTAGAAGTCCATAATAACAACCCTAAACAATGTTGGCAACTAATAAATGATATATTAGACAGACATAGAGATGACATCACTATCAGCCCTAAATTGGAAGAACAACTTTTCAACCATTTTAAAGAAATATCTTTTGACTATGGAAAAAACCCAGCTGCACATGCCCAAAAGTTAATTTCAGAATGGAAACTACGCGAACAGGATATTATACATAATACATTCCTAGATAGCCACGTCACAAAGAAATCTGTAATGCCCTTAACTCACCCAAAAACAATAAAGCTTGTGGCATGGACAGAATTACAAATGCAATGCTAAAATATGGTAAAGATATAATTCTTCCTCTACTGACCAAAATATTTAACAAATTCTCTCTCTCTCTCTCTCTCTCTCTCTCTCTCTCTCTCTCTCTCTCTCTCTCTCTCTCTCTCTCTCTCTCTCTCTCTCTCTCTCTCTCTCTCAAAAAAAAACAAAAACACGTCACCTGTGCTTTATTGACTTCAGCAAAGTCTTTGATAATGTGTGGAGAGATGGTCGTTTACTCAAACTACACCGACAGGGGTTTGGTGGTAAATTTTACAACATGATTAAGAACATGTACAGTCCATATGAAACTGCACTAAAATGCAATAACGGATTGACATCCACATTCACTTCTAACAAAGGAGTTAGGTAAGGGTATAATCTCAGCCCATCCCTTTTAAAAAAAATTCTTAATGACGTCTCATTTTCACCAACATGTGACCCCATCCATTTACATAACGAAAATCTTTCTCACTTTCTATGGGCTGATGACCTTTTGCTTCTCTCACAGTCGGCAGACGGCCTTCAAAATTGTTTGAACTCTGATCGAGTTTTGCTGAACATGGTATCTTACTATAAACATTGAGAAATCCAACGTTATGACCATAACAAAAAAACCCACCAAAACAAAACTTGATAGCAAATTCTATTGTGGGGATAACAAACGAAATCAAACACAAGAATATACGTATCAGGGATCCACCATAAACTCCCGAGGACAGTTTACTAATACTAAAACAAACTTATTCAACAAAGCTTTAAAAGCTCTCTTCAAAATCAACAGCAGTTTTCTGGGTAGTTCACCACCTCCAATAATCTACAACAAATTATTTGATTCCCTTGTAAAACCAATTTTTAAAAATATAATTGTGAAATATGGGGAGCTGATTTCATTGGAATAATAAAGAAACATGATTACACCAAATTCTTCGATACAATGGAAAACGAACTCTTCGAAAAACTTCATAATAAATTTTGCAAATTCACACTCCAAGTAGGAAACAAAAATCAATAAATATCGTTTGCAAAAGCGAAATTGGTAGCTACCCTTTAATCATGGATATTCATAACACTATGATTAAGTACTCGGCACATTTGGAAAATCTATGTGAATCCAGAAAAATTCTTATCGATTCTGTACAATGAAGCAAAGCGATAGGTGCCAGCAAAACAAGCTGGTACAACTATTTCAACATAATGTGTGACAAAAATGGGATTAATACTTCTCTGCTAAAGCCCATGGCCACAAACGGCATACATTTTAAAAATCAGATCTCAGCACACTTACAAAACATTCACCAACAGTACTATGATCACAAAATATCTACATAAAAAAACTACTTTACTATAAACATATTAACCGCCCTACACACGCGCAATATCTCACCAACAGTACTATGATCACAAAATATCTACATAAAAAAACTACTTTACTATAAACATATTAACCGCCCCTACACACGCGCAATATCTCACCGACAGTACTATGATCACAAAATATCTACATAAAAAAACTACTTTACTATAAACATATTAAACGCCCCTACACACGCGCAACGTATCTTGACGACGTCAAAAATGAAAACTTCCGGCAAGCCATAACAAAAACAAGAATATGTGCACACCGACTTGAAATTGAAATTGGTAGGTACAGAAATGTTGAACAACACAAAAGGATATGTAAAATCTGCAACTCTGGTGTTAAAGATGAACTACACTGTTTAATCAAATGTCGAGGCCATACAACACGCAGAAACATACTAAATTATAAAAACAAGAACACCACCAACAAAACCCAACCTTTATTCAATTAACAGACACTGAGAAACTATTCTTTCTACTTCTCTGCCCAGCACATATTGCTCCAATCATAGGGCAGTAGAGCAATGAGATGTTCGAACAAAGACGTCTTCTACTTTCAGTTGCTAGGCCTCCTACCTAATGACATTGTCACTTCTTAAATATAAAGTAAAGTTTGTTTTATTTAACGACGCCACTAGAGCACATTGATTTTTTTATGTTATCATCGGCTATTGGACGTCAAACATATGGTCATTCTGACACTGTTTTTAGAGGAAACCCGCTGTCGCCACATAGGCTACTCTTTTTACGACAGGCAGCAAGGGATCTTTTATTTGCGCTTCCCACAGGCAGGATAGCACAAACCATGGCCTTTGTTGAACCAGTTATGGATCACTGGTCGGTGCAAGTGGTTTACACCTACCCATTGAGCCTTGCGGAGCACTCACTCAGGGTTTGGAGTCGGTATCTGGATTAAAAATCCCATGCCTCGACTGGGATCCGAACCCAGTACCTACCAGCCTGTAGACCGATGGCCTGCCACGACGCCACCGAGGCCAGGTTTTCTTAAATATTGTCTCTAGTATATTAATTATAATTGTGCTAGAATGTTGTAACTATTAGAACATGTATTGTTTTCTTCTTGTTTTTTTTTCTTCTTTTCTTAATGTTGATATCATTATTCATGTCTGTATAATTCATATACAGAAATAAATGCAGTGGCGGATCCCGAAAATCCATTTAGGGGGGCCTCATTAACATGAGATGGAATGCCAAGGGAACTTTTGGGGTGGTTTGAAGGGGGATCGTAAAAAAATTAAAATTAATATATAATAACATTACAACTATCGCAAAATTTAGGGGGGGGGGGGAGCTGGGCCCTGGCCACCCCACAGATTGTGTTTCTGATCGTTCTAATATTTGTACTAGGTTAAATTTCATCTTATTTCCTAAGATATTGTTTTTTCCTACGTACGAAATTATTTGAAGACAAAATCCAGTTTGGGCTTCTTAAAAATATTAAGACGACCAGAAACACATTGAATATACAGACACTGATACCCTAAGCAAGAAAATATATTTAATATGCAAGTTTAATCGTAGACATATTTTACTAGTCGGAAACATCTTACAATGCAGTAACCTCTGGAACGTCTCTTTAACCGAGTCATTATTATTTCACTTTAGTGAAATAAACATCTTTAGATTACCTTCTAAGGGGTGACAGTATTTGCAGTTCTTGAAAACTATTTTTTTTCTGCAGTTTTACACAGATGTGATAAAAAAAAGAAAGGAATTATAAAACTTACAAGTGTAAAAGTAAACATTTTTTATAAAACTCATTGTTAAATTTGTTATAGCACTCACTCTAGTTTGAGAATTAACACATTTCACAATCTTACATTATGCCTGGAAGAAATGTAACAATGGAAAATAATGTATGTGTTAATGTGTTGCGTCAGTTACTGACTGGGGAGTTACGTCAGTTACCAACAAATTTTAATTCTTGGTGTGCCTACTTAGATTATGTTGCCATGTGGTGTGCCCATGGGACATCTAAGATAATATAAAAAAACCCATATAATATGCAGTAGCACTGTAGGTTGGCAATATTAAAAACAAGCTTCAAAAGGTAACTGACGCAACAAGGTAATTCTTTAAGTTCAAGTTTTTATTCATAAAAATTTATTCCAAATTTATTAATTTGTGTTGCTGGAGAATTACCGTTAAGATCTTAGAAACAAAATATGCAATACTTACCGTTATCATATTCACACAAATTTAATGACATATAATATTTGAAAAAAAGATTTCAGTGCAATTTGGGTTCTCTTCTCAGGAGCAAATAGCACACATTAAAGATGGTCGTCAGGTCACATGACACAGTTTTGAAACAAAACCTGAGTATTTTATGGTTTATTGATTATTAACAATGTGAAAAATAAAGGCATAACAGGAATTGTTTTTCACTCCTTAAGGTATAATTTTTCGTGAAACTGCTTACATCATTACATTAAACGTTGCACTCCCTCCCTAGAAAAATCCAGCTTCCACCCCTGAACCATGTAACCTTCTGTTACGAAAACATCATTATCAACAAAGCACCGTGTACAGAAATATATACAGAATTGTCATTTGAGCATTTTAGGTGATCAACCATATTAGTATATATGAAATCTGCTGGGCTTTGGTTTGTTTACATATATATAACAAATTAGGTATCAAATTGGCATTAAAAGTAAAATGGGTGAAATTCCTAGAGTCTATCGTGTATAGAAGGCACAGCGGAAAGCCGATTGAAGATACTTGTGCTAACAGTTCGTCAGGATGATGATGACACTAGAAATAAAATTGTTTTAAAAATCTTTAAATAAGAAGAAAACCTACTATTGCTCCTGTTACTACTGTTATTACTACTACAACAACAACTGTTACTACTACTACTACTACTACAACTACTCCTACTGCTACTACAACTGATACTACTACTACTACTACTACAAGTGATACTACTACTACTACTACTAGTACTCCTACTATTATTACTACTACTACTACTATTACTACACTATTACACCACCACTACTCTACTACTACTACGACACCACTACTAGTACTACTGCTACTACTACTACTATTATTACTACTACTACTACTACTACACCACTACTAGTACTACTGCTACTACTACTACTATTACTACTGCTACTACTGCTATTACTACACTACTACTACTACACCACCACTACTACTACTACACCTACTTCTCTGCTACTACTACACTACTACTACTACACTACTACTACTACACCACTACTAGTACTACTATTATTACTACAACTACTACATCACTACTAGTACTACTACTACTACTACCACCACTACTACTACTATTACTACTACTACCACCACTTCTACTACTACTATTACTATATAGAGGTTACTCCCCGAATGTCTTGTGATATCATAATTTATTAGCACGAGTTGCTAAAAGTATGAAATCCGAAGCTTGCCGAGGATTTTATACTTTTATCAACGAGTGCTGATAAATTATGATATCACAAGACACGAGGGGGTATTCTTTTTATCATCCATTATCATTCTTTTCATTTGCGACAGTTGTAAACAATGTCAGTAATGTGGGTTGAATGTCAGCGGTAGACTTGTTAACTAGCAGAACGGCAGTAGCGTGACGTCACTTATGGTAGGTTTAGCCACAGGCACTTGGCACAGGTTAGTAGGCCTATAGTATAGGCATACATGAATAAAATTCATTTGTTGTATATCGGTAAACTTGATATATTTCCCCAATATTTTGCTTATACTCTCTTCATACATGACAAATTTATTGCCACTTAACGTGTATTGACATATACCAAAAATTTCGATCACAACTATATAAAAGATATCTCCTACAAAAGCCTTTAATGGATGATAAATAAATAAATAAATATATACGTATATGTATATGTATATGTATATGTATATGTATATGTATATGTATATGTATACAGTCCACATAATACATATATATATATATATATATATATATATATATATATATATATATATATATATATAATTTTGATGAAAAATAAACCACAACATAAAAGCAACACCCCACCCCCCACCCCAATTTTTTTTTTTTTTTTTTTTATATATTTACAAACCAAAAACCCAGAAAAAAAAAACACGAAAAAAAAAAAAAAAAAAACAAAAAAAAAAAAAAACAAAAGAAAAATCAAAACCTCCACCCCAAACCCCTTCCCCAACAACAAAACCCCCATAAACAATGAAAGCCCCCCTACCCCCAACCCCCCCCCCCCACACAAAAAAACAAACAAAAACAAAAAAATGAAATTAAAATTAATAAAATAAATAGGAAAAACAGAAAATCTCACATAAAAATGAGTAGTGGAACGGAATACGTTAATTGCCTCTCAGTGTTTGAATCTGAAACGCAAGAAACAGGCTTAATAACAAAACTGCTACCATTAGAATGCATTGCAAGACACAGTCTTAACAACAAAACCGCTACCATTAGAATGCATTGCAAGACACAGTCTTAACAACAAAACTGCTACCATTAGAATGCATCGCAAGACACAGTCTTAACAACAAAACCGCTACCATTAGAATGCATTGTAGGACACAGTCTTAACAACTAAACCGCTACCATTAGAATGCATTGCAGGGCACAGTCTTAACAACAAAACTGCTACCATTAGAATGCATTGCAAGACACAGTCTTAACAACTAAACCGCTACCATTAGAATGCATTGTAGGGCATAGTCTTAACAACTAAACCGCTACCATTAGAATGCATTGCAGGGCACAGTCTTAACAACAAAACTGCTACCATTAGAATGCATTCCAAGATACAGACTTAACAACAAAACCGCTACCATTAAAATGCATTGCAAGACACAGTGTTAACAACAAAACCGCTACCATTAGAATGCATTGCAAGACACAGTCTTAACAACAAAACCGCTACCATTAGAATGCATTGCAAGACACAGTCTTAACAACAAAACTGCTACCATTAGAATGCATTGCAAGACACAGTCTTAACAACAAAACCGCTACCATTAGAATGCATTACAAGACACAGTGTTAACAACAAAACCGCTACCATTAGAATGCATTGCAAAACGGTCTTAACAACAAAACCGCTACCATTAGAATGCATTGCAGGGCACAGTCTTAACAACAAAACCGCTACCATTAGAATGCATTGCAGGGCACAGTCTTAACAACAAAACCGCTACCATTAGAATGCATTGCAAGACACAGTCTTAACAACAAAACCGCTACCATTAGTATGCATTGCAAGACACAGTCTTAACAACAAAACCGCTACCATTAGAATGCATTGCAAGACACAGTCTTAACAACAAAACCGCTACCATTAGAATGCATTGCAAGACACAGTCTTAACAACAAAGCCTCTACCATTAGAATGCATTGCAAGACACAGTCTTAACAACAAAACCGCTACCATTAGAACGCATTGCAAGACACAGTCTTAACAACAAAGCCTCTACCATTAGAATGCATTGCAAGACACAGTCTTAACAACAAAGCCTCTACCATTAGAACGCATTGCAAGACAGTCTTAACAACAAAACCGCTACCATTAGAACGCATTGCAAGACGCAGTCTTAACAACAAAACCGCTACCATTAGAACGCATTGCAAGACGCAGTCTTAACAACAAAACCGCTACCATTAGAACGCATTGCAAGAAACAGTCTTAACAACAAAACCGCTACCATTATAATGCATTGCAAGACACAGTCTTAACAACAAAACCGCTACCATTATAATGCATTACAAGACACAGTCTTAACAACAAAACCGCTACCATTAGAATGTATTGTAAGATATAGTCTTAACAATGAAACAACTACTATTAGTATGCATTGTAAGACGCAGTCTTAACAACAAAACCGCTACCATTAGTATGCATTGTAAGACACAGTCTTAACAACAAACCCGCCACCATTAGAATGCATTGCATGACAGTCTTAACAACAAAGCCTCTACCATTAGAATGCATTGCAGGACACAGTCTTAACAACAAAGCCTCTACCATTAGAATGCATCGCAAGACACAGTCTTAACAACAAAACCGCTACCATTAGAATGCATCGCAAGACACAGGCTTAACAACAAAACCGCTACCATTAGAATGCATCGCAAGACACAGGCTTAACAACAAAACCGCTACCATTAGAATGCATTGCAAGACACAGTCTTAATAACAAAACCGCTACCATTAGAATGCATTGCAAGACACAGGCTTAACAACAAAACCGCTACCATTAGAATGTATTGTAAGATAGTCTTAACAATGAAACAACTACTATTAGTATGCATTGTAAGACACAGTCTTAACAACAAAACCGCTACCATTAGCATGCATTTTAAGACAGTCTTAACAACAAAACCGCTACCATTAGAATGCATTGTAAGACACAGTCTTAACAACTAAACCGCTACCATTAGAATGCATTGCACGACACAGTCTTAACAACAAAACCGCTACCATTAGTATGCATTGCACGACACAGTCTTAACAACAAAACCGCTACCATTAGAATGCATTGCAAGACACAGTCTTAACAACAAAACTGCTACCATTAGAATGCATTGTAAGACACAGTCGTAACACCATTCTACGGTCACTTTCAACTGGACTGATTGCAGGCAAGCGTGCTTTGAAATTAACTAAAATTTGATACTCAATATCCACTGGTCAACCGACAAGTGTCTGTCATATTACTTGTCCCACCTGAAATAAAATGTACTATCTTGTCCCACATGTTTTACTTCAAAGAACCAACCAATATTTAAGTGGTCTTTGGTAAAACGCAGGCTTTAGATCTCACTGAACAGGTTTTTTTTCTCTTTCTGAGCACGCCATCATCTTTTTAGTCCAGTGAAAGAGCTGTACATATTCATTAATGCATTTATAATTATTTTAATATAATTACAGCTTAACATTCCATTGATTTAGAGCTCCTGAAACAGAAGAAGAAGAAGAAAAACAAATCTATTTTGTAAAACAATTTATGTGTCAAACATACCACTGCATTTTAAAAGTTGTTTATAATTTATCATTGTGTCAATAAATTGAAATTTTCATTTGACTTAAACCTCGGACAAGATGTTAATAAAAAAAAAAAAAAAAATCTTGTGCTATACTCAAAGCAACTTGTCCCGACCAAGTGGACAAGCCTTAATGCTGACCCAGGGCCTGCTGTAATCGAAATTAGTACATCTGCACAAGGTAGTGGGAAAGGGGCGTTTTAACTTTTTACAAGAAGCACTGCCACATGCTTTGTCTATAGGAGGACTGCCACTCGCCTGGACATTACATCTGTCCTGACCTGTTTGCAGGATTTAAGGTAGTACTAAACCAAATAACTTCCGGCTGGGTCAAAGTTGGAGGTGCACCCAACTTTTGATAGAGAAGTGAGCACCACAAGTCCTGTGATTGGTTATAAATGTGAGTGTGTTGGTTGTAAAAAATAATAGATTCATCTGGGTAAAAGAAAAAGAATGAATTTTAATTCATCTAGTACAAATGTGTCAAGTAGCCTTGTGCTTGTAACATGTTTGGGGTACCTGTAAAAAAAAGGTACTCGAATTTTGTGCAGAACTAGGGTAGTCATAGACGCTACCCGTTATCTCAGAAACGAGCAGCTTGACCCCCAATTTGTGGTAGTATTATATCTGTGACGTTTATGTCGATTGATACGCTGCAGGTAGGAGTTTTAGCCACATATGGGATTTGATTTGGTAGTGTACACCCTTTAACTCTCAAAACAAAATGAATACACA